>NC_036622.1:1612717-1800578 GCF_900079805.1 Fusarium fujikuroi IMI 58289 | reverse complement strand
ATCCCTTCTGTTCGTGCCTTGCTACATTCTCCTCTAATATGGCAAAGCGTTCAGTATCTTTTCTGCCTAACCTGCCCTTTCTTACTTTCTTGGCTTGAAGGGCCTCGAGCTCGTCTTCCTCTTCTTTCGCAATAGCTGCCTCTTCAGCTTCTCGAGCTGCAGCTTCCTCCTCTTGTGTTTCTAAAGGCTCCTGCTCCTGCTCCTGCTCCTGCTCCTGCTCCTGCTCCTCTACTCCAGTCTCTCCCACACCTTCGATATCAGGCTCCTCCTGAACGGCTTCAGTCTGAGCCTCAACAGCAGCTCGCTCCTGTTCACGGCGGGTAGCATTTTCTGATAAGATGATAAATCTCTCAGTGTCCTTCCGACCAAGTTTTCCCTTTTTTGCCTTCTTTTTCATTAAAGCTGCCAGTTCTGCTTTTTCCTCAGCGATTACCACTTGTTCAGCCTCCTCCAGGCAATTATCTTCAGGCTTGGGTTCAGCAGCTTCAGATTCTGGTTCTGGTTCACCAAGCTCTACTTCGACCTCTGCAACTGCGTCTTCTGTATCTCGGATTGCCGCCTCCTCAGCGCGTTTAGCAGAATTCTCTGTCAACGCTTGGAATCTTTCAGTATCTTTGCGGCCTAATTTTCCCTTCTTATGCTTCTTCTTCATCAACGCAGCCAACTCGGCCTCTTCTTCTGCGATGAGGGCAGCTTGTGCCGCTGCCTCAGCTACCATAGCTTCGGCTATGGCTGGTTCATCTTCCTGAAGATCAGGCTCAGCAAGTTCTTCGCCTTCAGGTTCTAGCTCCTCAGCCAACTCGTCTTCCTCGCCGTCTTCAGCATCAACAAATTCATCGTCCTCCTCTTCCTCAGCTCGGGGTACGTCTCCCAACCCCTCTCCCGCTTCCTTGGCTGCCTCAGCTTCGGCACGCTTTGCAGCATTGTCGACAAGGATATTAAATCGCTCAGTATCAGAACGACCCAGTTTACCCTTCTTTGCCTTCTTCTTGTTAAGCGCTGCAAGTTCAATGGCTTCCGCGTCGGCTGCCTCCTGGGCAGCTACTTCTTCTGCATCATGATTCTCCTTGGGCTCCGGCTCAGGGATATCATCAACCTCTTCGGGTACCAATTCTTCGGCCTGGCCGTCAGGTTCGGCTTCCTTAATGGCACGTTCTTCCGCGCGTATAGCTGCATTTTGCATTAACAAATCAAAGCGTTCTGTATCCTTTCTGCCAAGTTTGCCCTTTCGCGTCTTTTTAAGAGTAAGGGCAGCAAGCTCCTCCTCTTCTTCAGCAGCAATAGTAGCAGCTATAGCGGCGGCTTCAGCCTCGATAGCGGCAGTTTCAGCATCTTCTTGGTCGGGAATATCTTCTTCTTCTTCTTCAGCAACATCTTCGGGGGTCGTCTGGGCCAGAGCTTGAGCGGCGGCGTCCTTTGCTGCCTGCTCTTCAGCGCGTCTTGAAACAATTCCGGTTAAAAACGTGAACCTCTGGGTATCCTTGTTCCCAAGCCTTCCTTTCCGTGCCTTCTTGGCTTCAAGAGAAGCAAGCTCCGCTTCTTCTTCTGCGGCTATGGCAGCGGCCTCGGCAACGCCGTCGTCGTCAATGTCGGGAATCGGGGCATCAGGGGCTTCTTCTACAGTCTCCTCAGGTTCCGGGGTTGGTTCCTCAAGCTCTTCGACAAGTAACTCTTCCACGGCCGGAGCTTCGTCAGTAGCAGCCTCAACCTCACGGGCCGCTTGTTCCTCGGCTCGTTTCTCAGCATTCGAAGACAACTGCTCAAAACGCTCTGTATCCTTGCGTCCTAGTTTACCCTTCTTGGCCTTCTTGGCTGCTAAGATGGCCAGTTCTTCGTCCTCCGCGTTAGCAACAGCTGCAGCTTCGGCTTCGGCAGCCTCTCTTGCGGCTGTCTCTTCAGCCTCAGCAGTGGCGGCAGCTTCAGCAGCCTCAGCAGCTGCAGCTTCGTGAAGTGCTTGCTCTTCGGCTTGCTCTTCGGCTTCCTTTGCAGCTCGTTCCTCAGCAACCTGTGCTTCCCTTGCAACCTTGTTTCCCAGAAGATATTCAAATCGATCTGTATCTTTGCGTCCCAGCTTTCCTTTTCTCTGCTTTTTTGCTTCTAGGGCAGCAAGCTCTTCTTCCTCTTGGGCGATTACTGCCGCAGCCTCAATTTCAGCGGTCTCTCGCGCCACCGCCTCCTCCTCAGCAGCAGCAGCGAGCTCGGCTTCCTTAGTTGCTCGCTCTTCAGCTCTCTGAGCAGCATTTTCAATAAGGAGGTTATATCGTTCCATATCTCTCTTGCCCAGCTTGCCTTTCCTTGCCTTCTTGGCCTCTAGGTCTGCAATTTCTTGTTCCTCAGCGGCAACTAAGGCCATAGTCTCTGCAGCAGCACCATCATCTTCAGGGGGTGCCTCCTCTTCAACAACTGGTGGCTCCGGGGCATTCTCAAATAGTGAGTCCTCGATATCATCTGGGCGATCATTGGTATCTGCAGAATCGGCGATAGCGGCTTCTTGGTCTTCCTCAGCGGCTACTTCGTGTGCTGCATTTCTGGCTCTTTGGGCGGCGTTCTCAGTGAGGAAAGCAAATCGATCGCTATCCTTTTTGCCTAGTTTGCCCTTTTTCTCTTTCTTGGCAATTAAGGCAGTTAGTTCTTCTTCCTCTTCGGCAGCAATAGTAGCAGCAATGGCAGCTGCTTCTGCCTCGATAGCGGCGGCCTCGGCTGCTTCAGCATCGACTTCGGCATCTGCTTCAGCATCGGCAGGAATTTCAGCAGGGAGGTCTTCAACTTCAAGAACAGCCTCTTTCATTACTTCTGCCTCAACAGCTTTCTCAGCTCGTTGAGTTGCATTCTCTGTCAGGATAGCAAATCGGTCACTATCCTTTTTCCCAAGTTTGCCCTTCCTATTCTTCTTTGCAGTCAGGGCAGCTAACTCATCCTCCTCTTCGGCAATAAGCAGAGCTTCTGCCTCTGCAGCCTCTCTGGCAGCAGCCTCTTCAAGAGCAGCAGCCTCGGCTGCTGCTGCCTGCTCTGCTTCAGCTTGTGCGGCTGCTTCAGCATCAGCAGTAGCTTGAGCAGCTGCCTCTTCTTGAGCGGCTTTCTCTGCCCGTGCTGTGCTATTGGCAGTAAGAAGGTTATAACGATCGGTATCTTTCTTCCCAAGCTTGCCCTTTCGCTCCTTCTTGGCAATCAAAGCAGCAAGTTCCGTTTCTTCGTCGGCAATAGCAGCGGCTTCTGCTTCAGCAGCTGCAATAGCATCAGGGTCATTAACCTCGGCAGAAAGCTCATCTGTGGCTGGTTCAGGAGAAGGTTCGTTAACTTCTGTCTCAGGTTCTGGTGTAGGATCTTCAGGTTGCTCGGTAGTCTGGGCTATTTCTTGGGCTCGCCTTTCTGCATTTTCCGATAAAACAGTAAATCGATCAGCATCTTTCTTTACAAGCTTACCCTTCTTAGCTTTCTTGGCAGTTAGTACAGCCAGCTCGGCTTCTTCCTCAGCAATAGCTGCATCCTCTGCTTCGCGGGCTGCTGCTGCTGCGACTTCTGCTTCCTTTGCAGCCTGCTCCTCAGCCTCCGCTGCTGCTGCTGCGGCAGCTGCATCTTCTGCCTCCTTAGCGGTTTGTCGCTGCGCAGCATTTTCTGTCAGAATATTAAAACGGTCGGCGTCCTTTTTGACAAGCTTCCCTCTTTTGGCTTTCTTGGCAGCAAGAGTGGCAAGCTCTGCCTCTTCATCAGCAATCAGGATAGCTTCAGCTTCGCTTGCAGTTACAGCTTCCGCTTCGGCTGCGGCTGCTTCTGCTGCAGCTTCCTCAGCTTCTTTTGCAGCCTTGGCCTCAGCCGCGGCAGCGCCAGCCACTTCTTCTGCTTCTTTAGCAGCTAGTCGTTGCGCAGCATTTTCTGTGAGGATATTATGCCGCTCTGTATCCTTTTTGCCAAGCTTGCCTTTCCTTATCTTCTTTGCATCTAGACTGGCTAACTCTGCTTCTTCCTCCGCAATAATAGCTGCATCAGGAGCAGGATCAGGATCAGGATCAACAGATGCTGCGTCCATGTCTACAAGTGGTTGCTCAGGCTCTGGTTCGGGTTGAGCTTCCGCCACCACCTCTACATTTCCATGGGTGGCTTCTGTAAGCTCTCCTTGAGCTTCAACAGCACCGATCGCTTCAGCTTGCTTAGCTACTCGTTCGGCTCGTTCGGCAGCCCTTTGAGTGAGGACATTAAAACGCTCCACATCCTTCTTCTTAATCAGATTGCCGCCACGCTTGATCTTCTTAGCTGTGAGATCTGCAAGTTCCTTCTCTTCTTCGGCAGCAATGACAGCTTCCGCTTCATGGGCAGCGGTCGCTTCAGCCTCACGTGCTGCCAGCGCATCTGCTTCACGGGCTGCAGCCTCCTCGGCTTCTTTAGCAGCCTGCGCCGCGGCTGCTTCCTCAGCCTCTTTGACGGATTTTTCCTGAGCTCGCTTTACAGAGTTGCCAACCAAGGTCATTAGTCGAGCCGTTTCGTTCTTTGTGAGCTTGACCTTCTTGGCTTTCTTGGCTTTCAGCACTGCCATTTCCTCCTCTTCCTTGGCAGCTACCTCAGCTTCAGCATCTGCGGCGGCTTGAACTGCAGCCTCGGCGTCTGCAGCAGCTTGGGCAGCGGCTTCGGCTTCGGCTGCTGCTGCCGCCTGTTCTTCTGCTTCTTTCGCTGCTTGTTCCTCGGCTCGTTTCGCTGCATTGTTGATTAAGAGATTCAGCCGTTCCTGCTCTTTTTTGAGAAGTTTTCCTTTCTTCGCCTTCTTTGACTGCAGGCTCTCCATTTCCGCCTCTTCCTGCGCAATTTCAGTGGCAAGTGCAGTGTCAGCTTCTGCAGCTGCTTCCGTGGCCAGACCATCCTGGTCTGTCTCTTGAGAAAGAAATTCATTAGGAGGTGCCGCTGGAGCAGCTGCAGCAGCGGCAATGGCCTCAGCTTCCCGGGCTGCTTGAGCTTCGGCCCTCCTCGAGACATTCCCTTCGAGCAGAGCAAGGCGTTCTTGATCCTTTTTCAACAACTTTCCATTACGTTTCTGCTTCTTCGCCAATAGTGCCGCAAGCTCCTCGTTCTCCTTTGCGGCTTCGACGTCTTCTGCAGCCTGTAAAGCGGCAGCTTCGGCGTCAGCGGCGGCTTGAGCGTCAGCGGCGGCTTGTGCAGCTTCAGCGGCAGCTGCCATCTCGGCCTCGCGGGTAGCTCGAGCTTCAGCTCTTCGGGTGGCATTCCCTTCAAGAAGAGCAAGACGTTCTCGATCTGACTTAAGGAGCCGTCCTCCTCTTTTAGATTTCTTGTCCAAAAGATTGGCAATCTCTTCGTCTTCACGAGCGGCCTCGGCTTCCTCAGCTTCGCGAGCGGCTTGCTCTTCAGCTTCTCTGGCGGCTTGCTCTGGGTCTCCTATTAATCCATCCATTCAGCTAGTTCTACAAGTGTGGGGGTTGCTATTGGGGGAGGGCAGTCAGACAAGGCGAGTTCTCGATGTTCTCTAACTTCTCTGCCCCAGGGAATGAAGTCCAACCCCAGTTGATTTTTGCATATGACATCATCTCGAGCCTTGCTTCTCAACCCTTCCTCAATAACATCATGATATGGCTCACCAGTGGTATGAATAAGAAACTCATGTGCATTAGGCTTCTTGTTGTCTATTGAGCCCCAAAAAGCATCGTTAGGATCATCGGCGCCGGAAGTTTTAAAATCGAACGGGTCAGCGGCCGGTTTCTTGGGCTTCTTGCCAAAACCCCAAGAATCGAGGAAGTCGTCGGTGCCAACAGCCTCGACGGGATCGGGGGCGGGAGGAGGAATATCATCCTCTATTTGAATCAAGTCGCCAGCTTTCTTCTTTTTCTTACCTGTTCCCCATAGATCCCAACCGTCGTCTTCTTTCTTAGGCGGCTCTGGGATTTGATGAGCTTTAAAGAAATTTGACTCACTTGTTTCATCCTCACCTTTCTTTCCTATACCAAATGGTCCCCAACCACTCGTTTCCTCTGGCGGAGGTTTTGCCTTTCCAGTTCCAAAAGTACTCCAAAAGTCGTCACCATCCTTGTCTTCAAATGAAGGGGGGTCAGGTGCAGGTGCAGGTATTGAATCTTGAGCCCCCCAGAGTGAACTTTGTGAATGCTCCTTTTTCCCAGACCAGCCACCCCACTGATCTTCCATTGAAGGGGGTTCGGGTGCAGCTGCCAAAGCAACTTCCTCCATGATTCCCTTCTTCTTGGCCCGGTCTTTTTTGGATATTCCCCAAGTATCCCAAATATCCTTCTTTCCGTTCGGAGGTGCAGTATCGGAATCAAGGGCAAGCTCTTCCAGGATGCCACCAGCTTTGCCCTTCTTTTTTTGACCACTCCAACCCCAAGGATCATCACCATCTTTTGGTCCCTCGTCGGGTTCGGCGCCCCAGAGCGTGGAGCCCTTCTTCTTCTCTTTCTTGGCACCAAAGCCCCAACCGTCGTCGTCGTCTTCAATTCCTCCTATTTTATCATGAGGTTTGTCCCAGGGGTTCTCTTCAGCCTTGGTTTCTTGTGGAGGCGGCGCTGGTGCCGGTGCTGGTGCCGGTGCTGTTTCGCTTTTCCCTCCTCCGCCCCAGCCCCATCCTCCTCCACCAAAGCCCAATTTCGCGCCCCATGAACTAGAAATGCCCTTGGACTCTGGTGGGCTTAAACCAAGATCTAGTTTATTGTCTCCAAGATTGATATTCTCAAAGGTTGTGGGAGGCTTCGGGGACGAGTTGCTGTTGTCATCACCATTTCCGTCACCGGCGCCGCCTGCAGCGTCTCCTCCACTGGCTCCTCCATCTCCTCCGGTATTGTCATCCTTTTGACCGTCGTCTGCTGGTGGAGCCGCAGGCGGCGGTGGCGGCGGTGGGGGAGCAGAAGGTGTTTTTGTTTTCTTCTTCTTTGCCGCTTCGTAGAAACCTTGATGCGAGTTGAAGTCGATGAGGATATCGGAATTAGGATCGTTAAGAAGCGCATCATTCGGTTGGCGGCGTTCTTTCTGGGCATCTGATGGTGGTTGAGGGGATGGATTGAGCCATGCTGGGGCTCGCATACGGGCGTAACGGCTGGTCCCATTCAGGGGCATTGTGGTGTTGGTAAGATCAGAAGAGTCGCAAGATCGAGGGAGGCGACAATACCATCGTGGAGAATGATCTGGTATAATTAGCGGCCTGTCGGCCACTTTGCGATGTGATGGTGAAGAAGAGACCTGGATAAATTGTATGACGTTAGACAAGACAGACTTTCAAACGTGTTCCAATTCCGGAACTAGATCGCATGACAAGACAGGAATGGGTGGTGGTGGGTTCCCCTCAGGAGAGTTCGGGCCGCTGATCGAGGGGTTGGCCGTTGAGCGCCACTCATTTAAAGTCTGTTAAGATTTTGCTGGGAAACATGATTCAAGCAAAAAAGTGACAATATTTAAATTGCAACTACGCAAGCTGAGCAGAGAATGAAACGAACATACATTTTCATGTAATCTGTGAACAACCCAGGCACGGGCAATGAGACTCAGTCGGTGGCGCAAGGAGCTATCAACCGGCGCACTTGACAAACACTGAATAACCGGTAGGCCACGCGCCCTTCTTGTCCAATTGTCTGTGAATGCCAGAACATCGACCGCGGCCATTGTGAAGAATGGAGCTCGTGCGAAGACTGAGCGACGTCACACACATGGAAGCTATAAGTATGAAGAAGGATGGAAGGGCGACGAGGTATCGACAACTGAGCCAAGTCGCCAGAACAGAGACAGTGTGGGGTGTCAAGTTCGTGACAAAGCGAATTCGTAGTTTCGTAGGAGTTTTCGTGTAAGTCGTAGACGATTGCAATATCAAACAGCAGAGTTGCGGGGTCTGGCCCTGTTCGAGGCTGCCGAAAGCGACGCCGTGACAAAGCCGGATGTATTGTCAGGGTTGAGGACAGGTAGGTAATTCTCAAATTACGCTGCGCTGGTGATGGGAGAAAAAAGTCGGATCGTCGAAGAAAACAAAATTGAGGCGTTGTCAAGTCGAAGGAGCGTGATGAGCGTACTGAGTGACTGCCGAGTTGATTGACAAAACAAACCCTGGGCGACCAACTGTCACTTTTCACCAGCCACCCCTAGTCGTCAGATCGTCGTCTGGCCTGGACTACTTTTTTTCGGGGGTCTTGCGTTGCGCGCTGTGTGAATAAATGAGCTTCCACACAAATGGAAGATGACGCTCGACCACTCGAGGCAAGGCCAAATAATGAGTAGGGTCTCCTCAGGATAGATAAGGTTGATAGAAAGGATTTATTGAAGAGGGATATTGAGGAAGAGGAGGGGGGAGAATTCACTGCAACGAGGAGCAAATGATTTGCAGACAGTGCATGGTAAGAGAAGCAAGGGAAGAAGGAAAGGTCGAATCGGCAAAAGGTCCCATACAATACCCTTTGGGCGCTTCAGTCCAAGACAAATTGGTTGAGCTAAGAGCCAATGACGCCAGTTCTGGCTGCTCAGATCTTCGGCAGGCGAATTGCTCAGATGTTGTACTTGTCAAGGCTACCTACTGTTTGATGGGTAGAATCAATGCAAAGGACAGGGTTCAGTGTCCAATGTTGATGTGCAGCCAGGCGAAAAGGCGGGCAAACGCGGGAACAGGACAGGGAAATCAACGCGACAATGACAGCAAGAGACGTTAAATGATTAAGGCCCCGTAGGTGCTCAAAGCAGGGGACGTGCCCTTCAGGTTCTTTCGTCTCTAGGTAGGTACTAACCTTTAACTGGAGAGTGCGCAACAAACACGCCGCCACGATGCATAGGCTGCGAGACCTAGAAAGAATTTGAAGATGATGAGAATTTTGATAGTATTCGTTATCTAGATGCGATGAGCTAAGAGACAGATCCCGGTTCCTCTCAGCTCACACAGTGGTACATATGTTCGCTACCTTAGTAGCTTAGTAGGTACTAGGTATTTAGCATACTACGTCGACATCAAAACACTCAAGTGCTTTTTTATCTCTGAAGAGGACTTAGACTCACTGTCTATAGGTAAGTAGGTAAGTAGGTGTCTACCTACGTGCGCAGCTACTACTTACTACCCCCGATCAATATTGTTGGCCGCACCTCACCATCACAATCACCAGACCAGCAACCCCATAACAACCTGCACCCTCAGTCTCAAGCCCAACACACCCTCTCATTGCTCCCTTCAGAACCCGTATCATTTGGAAGAAGAACATTTTCCAGACATGATTCAATCCTCATCAGTTCTCACATCAAGCACCTCAACTCACGCATTCATTCAAAAAGACAGCCTCTACCACCATCACAGGTAAACATCATATGTCGTGTTATTGCACATGCACGTACGATCCACTCGATCCAGGTCAACCAACCACTGATGAGTCCGTTGATGCTGATGCAGGTCTGCAAGGTCAGGCCGCAGCACAACGCGTGGTTGGATCAGATCCTTCGAGGTACATGTTGGCCAAGCCCAATGACTTGCTAGCTTCTCATCGACCCAGCCACCCGAATCTCACATGTGCATTCCACTAATGAGAGAAGCAGGAAATCTGAAAGGAAGGGTCGCAATGCCTGAAACCCATCCATTACAAGGCACATGGTGTGCCCAACATTGGATTGGATATCTGGCGACTAGGATCTGACTTCCATCTTGTCACCAGATGTAAAACTCTCATGAGAAAACTGTACTTAGTTCTCTAGCTTGCTTTCCCAGCAAGACTGAGGGATAGGATGGCTCATGTGCTGCAATGTGCTACTCCAAGGACACTTTTAATCCACCTGGACTATCTACCAGATGGTGGTGCACCGTATGTACAGCGCAGCTCACGGGACGGCGATGGTTTTGTCGTTCGATCTTTGTGACATCACGCGGGCTTGGTTGTTCCACTGGGGGCCAATATGCATATACATGTTGAGACATGTGTGACATTTCTCGTTACTTCGAGGGGCACTGTCTCACCACCACAAACCTGAGTTCCTTTGACAATCCTCTTGGGAATGCGGAATAGGGTCAACTCCGTGAAGTGCATAGTGCATACACGCCTTTCCCTCCAGAAGGGTAAGGTAAGGCTATCAGCTCCTTGAGACAGGTTGACGTCCCGTTCCCTTCCCGTTCCCCGCGTCTTCCAGGTTCATTGTGCTTAATAACATCGGGCAAGTTTTGTGGGACTTGTTGTTACTTTTGGTTCACACGACGACCGCTAATTAGCCAACACTTCTAAACTTCTCAAGATCACCAGGCTGTCCTCGCTTTACACTAGTTCAAAGGCAATTGGGGGAGCGGGTATGGAAAGGCCCGAGGGGGGCTAGATTGAGAAGATGCTGGCAGCTTCAATTACAATGGAAGGCAATGGCCGTATCAGCTACAAGGTCCAGTAGTCGCTTCGACGGCGTGCCTTGAGGTATTTTCTACGGCTTTTCCAGGTCATCCGTCACTAAACAGCCACACGCGAACACATCCAGCGACTGGGGTCCTGCTTTGAGATGATACATGCAGCACAGATACGGAGTACAGACTACAGCACTACGTGCCTACATATGGAACTATCCGCGGATTGGGGTCTTGCGACGACTCGACAAAATCCACAAACGCCACAGGATGCTGCAGAGTCCCTGCGCTTCCTGCAAGACGTTAGCCCTGTACATACACCCTAGACCAAAGCTTGGCTCGAATAGGTATCGCCAAACCTTCACCGCCTCCAGGTCATGTACATACGCCGTGTTATCCAAATTTCGTTGGAAAAAGCCCGCATTTTTAATGCCGCCTGGTCCATTTGAGCTGGGATCGACGACGATAACAACGACGTGGCCGTCTTGGATGTGAGCGATGAATATGGACAGTGGACCTGGACCGTTGATGAACTGAGTTGATGGGGCTGCTTTCATGCACCATCTGTTAACGTATCAGTTCATATCCAAGGATGGATGTCTCCGCACAACAACCAGCGAAACAAGAAGAACTGTTTGCCCTCCTGCCTGACGCCTTTTGAGCGGTCAGACCTGATTGTTGCCGCGATTGTCAAGGGAGAAACAAGAATGACTCGGCAAATATTTACGACTGAGGAAGATAGAAATTAGCAGCCGCGGTGCAGGCAAGATGGATACTGGCTCCGTCGTTCTGATTTTGTCCGAGTTGTCCAGACGAAATCTCTACTTGGCTGGGATTGGCGATAATTAAGAGCTGGCGTTAGCGACTGAGCCATGAGTTGCTATCTCAAATGGGACCACCCCAGCATCAATCGGTTGCAGCTACTCCGTAGAGACGATGCAATGCTGTGCATTCACTAATTGATGCTACCATGTGAGTGTGATGATATTCATAGAACACTCGGTTCCTGACTACGATAGCTGCAGGCAAGTTACCCAAGCCGAGAAAGGCAACACAGGGTCTCAGCTTACCCTAACCCAACCCAGGACATTGTCTTGGCCTTGGCTTACGGTACAGTTCTCACAGCCCAGACTACCTAGCAGTGCCCAGTGCCGGCAACAATGCGAGTTTATTCTTAGACCTGAGCTGCAAGACGGGCCGCAATCCCATCGTTTTATCTCCAGGTACAGGAAGCCCTCATTCGATTCACCCAGACTGCATTCCGGCTTCTGGTGGAAACTCAAGGCACCAAGCTAAGTTGACGCCTACAAATAACGCAGTCTCAAGGCGTAAAACAAATCCCACTGTACAATATATGCTGTACAGTCGGCCAACTGCCGGATCGGGCCGTGAGTAGGACTTGATGTCGGGCTCGGAATGATAAATTGCTGCCGGCTGTTGACGGTGTTGGTCTGGACTGCAGCACATGGATTTTCTAGACCAAAGATTGACAGGGCGAGATCCATTATGGTTCGTTCGTCTCCGGCAAGTCAGCCGTTGTCCGTGCTTCGGGAATTGGCTGCAACGCAACGCAGCATCTAATCTTGGGCCTCGCCCGTTCAGTTGAAGGATATCGCCATGCCCATCAGTTCGTCTAGGGCGCTCCTCTTCGGGGGAGCCTCTCTCGTTCTGGCAGGTGGCTGGCGGATCGCGGAAGAAAAGCAGCCGGACAATCGCCTCAACATGGGGATAAGCTGGAGTTGACCTTGGAGAGCAAAGGTGACAA
Source organism: Fusarium fujikuroi IMI 58289 (assembly GCF_900079805.1). Classification (NCBI taxonomy): domain Eukaryota; kingdom Fungi; phylum Ascomycota; class Sordariomycetes; order Hypocreales; family Nectriaceae; genus Fusarium; species Fusarium fujikuroi. The sequence goes on along the minus strand of NC_036622.1, from coordinate 1,788,522 downwards.
TTCCAAATACCCAAGGTTAGTAGGGAAAAGAGTGTCTGTCACTTGAGGTGCCGAGGTGGATGTGGGTTTACCAACCTTAACTTAATTAGCTATGTACTAGGTAAGGTAGGTAGGTTAGGTAGGTTAGGTAGGTATCTACTATGGTTACTGTAATTAGACATTTCTTCGTACCTTAGTAGGGTCTGGAGATATCACACAAACATTTCACACATGTCAAAGCGGCAGTTCAGTCGCCTATCATCGACGGGACATTCGGGATTTGAAAGTACATAGTAATTAACCTAAGGTGATCGGAGCTAGTTTCTCCCTTTCACATTGGCATTGCAAGTCATTACTAACAACCCTCACTCAACCTGATCCCTCGTTTCACTCTTTCCATCTACCTATCTCCCCTCTTTGCTCCGTGTTCACTCTTCCTAGGCTCCTTACACTCACTGTAACAAGGCCCCATCAGCCACCATATGCCCCCGCCTTAGGTACTACTATACCTTGGGTACCGGTACTTTACTGTGCATGTACAGTATATTTTTAACTCTTCAGCCACCATTTGGATTAGCCTCAACTCAACTCAACTCAACTCAACTCACCTCGAACGTAACTTTGCCCAACTCATTCAACGCAACACAACGCAATATCACATCTTTGCTCTTTTCTTGTCCCCCTGGTGTCGCTTTCGCTTGAACCCAGGAAATCAGCAGAAAAGAGCGAGGTGCAAGGGCTTTGAGACTTCAAAACTGACTGCTCCTGTTCCGATACGCGCGGGCGCCTATTCGCTTCTCAACTCCCGCCCTGCATGGAAGCGCAGTGCATGCCATCCATCCATACCTTTCACATCCACTCTGCTCCGCTTGTCGTCGGATTGAATCTCCGTTTCATGTGAACAAAGAGCCAAGAGGGATATGAAGCAGTCTCTGTGAGGCGCAGGTTTTGATTTATTCTCCGCTGTTCTTGTCGAGCATCTTTTTGTCCTTTGGATATCACAATCTCCTCGTCGACTAACACGTCCTGGTCTTGCATGTTGCAGTGGATAAGTTGATTGGGCCTTTACGAAGAACGCTCTTTTTTCTATGGCTGTCCTCTTCTTTCGCTGCTGTCGCTATCAGTCCGCCTTGATTTACTCTTCAACTATCTCGAAGGAGATAATAATCGTCAATTGCCATTGATAATCACCATGTACGCCTTGGCCAGTCTTGCAAGGATAAACATCTCGATATCATTACCTTCAACGTTACCAACTTCCGCGAACTCTAGTCGCCCGTGTTGGCGAAGCTTCGTTTAACAAGACAACCGCGATCAACTGCTCTCTCTGCACCCTCTTGTTCGTCTTCTGTACACCCGTTCGCAGAGACTTGGCACCCATCTATATCGCCAGAAGCCCTCCAAATCTATATAAAATGCGCTCGACACAGCTTCTCTCGATCTCTGTACCCATTCCGGGCACGCTTCCTCCCAGCGCCGTGGTAGCAGCTCTGCAAGCCGTAGACCCATTTGTCGCCCACCACCGGACAGTGACGAGCTTGGAAGAAGTCCAAGCTGATCCGGCAGACACAGCTGACGACCCTTTCTTTGGAGCTTTCGATGACTCGTTTCGCGCTTTTCAGATGCAAGAGCTCGTCAATCTCGCTCCTGGTCTTGGGAAAACCATTTCTTACAAGGCCATCTTCCAGGTAATACCTGATGGCCTTCGCTCTCGTGCGAAAGCACCTGTGGGCGTCGTCGTTCGAGCGCAGTGGACGGTGCGCCAACAACAGCAAGCCAGATCGCCTTCGGGTCCTATATCACCCGCGGGATCTGATAGCACTGCCTCAGGTAGCACGGCGACTGCTGAAGGGGACGAATTCGAGCTACACGAGCAGGTTCTCCTCGAATGCAATTCTCTCCTGATGCCATTCATTACCGAGTCTTGTGTGGCTGTACATCGTGAAATTTGTGAGAATTTCATGGCGAAAACATTTAAGGATTACTTTGGAACCTCGCCGATGTATTGATCATATGTGTATATGCTATCCGGGTATGACTCTAATCCAAGAAACGAAGTGGTCTTCAACACATGGATGTGTTCAAAATGTGGGAGAAGGAAAGTCAGTGCGGCGTTTTTGCAAGGCGTTAGTATTGTCATTCGTGGGTTTGACCTAGTATTTTATAATCTCTTACTATGACTACTGCCAGATATCCAAGGAAGGGAGGGCTTCCATAAGTCAGGGCTGGCCAAAAGTAACAAAGGGGGCCAGTTAATGTGTGTGTAACCTAGACGTCGATGTTGTTCATACTGTGGCATTTATGTTTTCAAGCAATCAATATCTTTACGGTACTTATTAATATTGTATGATCATATGTAACTGGCAGGATGTATGAGCCTTATCCAGATCGAGATGTAAAAGCAAGCTTCAGCTACCTAGGTATACAACCTAACCAAACTGAACGAGAAATAAGAGATAAAACACGTCATATTGAATGAACAGAACAGACTAGATTTGGTATCTATGCGCGTACCGTCTATACCCAAACACTCCCCAAAAAGAAATATCCCGCCGGATCCAATTGTGTGTATAACCGTTGTGATGCAGTAACCACGTCGCATCTAGCATATCCAAAAGACGGCTGTGAAGTAGAAAACAGAAATTCCCCAAGGGATAGAGAAAGAAGCAAGGCGCAAGGTGAGAACGCCGACATCTGAAAAAGAAAAAAGAAAGGCATTGGTCGCGTCAACAATGTATGCATATTCTTATGGCGAGTGATCTCACTTTACCGGCCCCCGAAGTCGCTCGCATATCCCATTTCACCAAAGCCTTGACCCATCCCACCCTCACCAAACCCTGTGCCAGGGCCACTCACATACCCACCGTCTTCGTTTTCGTCGTAGTCGCTGGCATCAAACGATGAACGGCCACTAACCTCGTCGTCCATGCCAGCGTTCACATCAGGTGTAGACCAGTTCAGCTGAGCTAATGCAGGATACTGGGCCAAGAGAGCCGCTGGAAGCATTGGGTTGCCAGAGGGGTCCATAGGATAAATAGGGCCATCCATTGGCATACTGGATGCAACAGCCATGCTCTGCGCCATGTTCTGCTGCATCCGTTGTTGTTGCCAGAGTCGCTGTCGTTCCATCATTTCTTCATCTAGTAGAGGCTTAATGCAGATGCGGCCAGCTTCGGACCTGAAATGACGGCCTAGAGCATCGGCACGGGCAAATCTTCTACCACATCCCCATTGACCTCCAACCTTGAGATCGCCTTTACATACAAACTTCTTTTCTCCGGAGTGAAGACTCTCGTGTCGTTTGCGGTCGTGTTGTCTAGCAAAAGCCTTGCCGCATACTGTACACACAAAAGGACGCTCATCTGTGTGCGTTCTCAGATGTGAACGCAAGTTATACGCACGCGTAAATCGTTTGGGACACAATGTGCACTGGAAAGTGGCAGGGTGTTTCTGAACCCGCTTGGCAGCCCCGCTGTCCTGGTTGTTCTGGTACTCAGGATCGGCCAGTCTGAGAGCGATAACGTTGTTGGGGACAGCCGATGTGGACTGTCTTCTCCTGGAAGGTGAAGTCCCTGCTTGCCTGTCCAGGGGAGATAAAGATCTGGAGTCTGCTCTTGCTGCTAAGTCGGCGCCTAGGGAGGGCGAGATGATGTTGGCATTGCCTTGGCGACCTAGCAGACCGCCACCAGGATGGAAAGGATCTGTCACTGCACGTGGACGGGATCGGGGGCGACCTAAGATGTGTGAGCTAGTTTCAAAAGCAATGGCTTCGGCTTCAAACATACCTCTGTCTGGCGGGGTCAACGAATCCTGATCCATACGAGATTTGGGAGTATCAAAAGCACCTTGTTTAGCATTTGTAGGCGCAAAGTCAATGTTGATCGCAGGAGGTGCCATCGACGACAAATCAGCGCCCGAAGGCTGGAGGGAAGGGAAGGCCTCGATGGGCGCTGAAACGTCAGGATAGGTAGAGGGAACTCCATATGGATTGTGAGGACCTGCCAAACCAAAACTGTTTTGATTCAGCTGGTTCAGGTCCGGCATCTGCTGAGGAACAATGCGGGGGCTGATTGCGGGACTATGGGAAGGACTACGACCCTGGTGTCCAGGACTACCACCGACTTGAGGGTCGGAGAGACTAAAGTTACCCATACTCAAAACCTCTTGATATAGACTGCCATCAGAAGGGTGGTGTGCAGGCGAGTGCCCACCGACATCAGTCTCAAAGGACTCGGCACTAACAAGGTTCGGTGATGGAGCCACGGACGAAACGTCTGAGTACTCGGAGGGCGTGCGACGGTGGCGCTGGAATTGAGGCTGGTTCCAATCAGCTATCTGGTTTGGGAGCAAAGCATCTGCTGGGCCGAGTGAAGTATGTCGCGAATGGCTAGGTGGTGAAGAGAACTGGTGCTGGTTAAAAGCGGGCGACTGGTGAGCAGAACCAGGTTGTTGAGCATCGTGCTGGAATAGATGAGGAGGGGTGGGCGAGTGATGCCCTTGCGACGCCATGGTATTCATGTCGTTAGGATTGAGTGTAGACTGGTCAAACAAGGGGGCGCTGAACTGGTCGCCCTGACCACTAGTATTCGGAAAGAGAGAGAAGTCGTTATCGTTGAGGTTCGGCGACAGGTAAGCTGCCTGAGCCTGGCTATTGAAGGGTAGCGAAGTGTCGGAGGTGGCAGGCTGTTGTCCGAATGAGGTGCTGTTATTGGGATCGAGAATAGCGGGGTCGGACAAATTGGCTTGAGCGAAGGAGTTGCTCAGTTGATGCGCGGGAGGAAGGAAAGAAGGCGATTGCTGAGGGCTAAGAAAACCTGAACTGTTGAAGGCCTCGTAAGATTGTTGAGCGGACTGGTCGAGAGTGAGACCAAGACCAACAGATGGATCGTTATGCTGATAGGGCGCCGGCGAAGGGGAATGAGAATGGTTTATATGAGGCTGTTGATGGCCAGCCGAAGGCGACCGGCCTCGTTGAGCTTGTTGGTCCATGATGTTTCCGAGTTTAGAAGCAGACGAAGTACTGTAGAATAGTGTAGACGAGGCAGACTTCTGGAGTCAGCCTTCAGGCACCGTGGCGATGCCGGGGGGCTGTGCGCTTTCAAGGTGATGCAATGGGCGGGGGACTATCCTATCACGGCGGCCGACGCGTGGAAGGGGTTGCGAAACGCGCAGTCTGGGCGGGAACGGTGTAGTTTGAGGTAGATGAATGCGACGTGTAGAAAATCGGTATTGTTTTGTGTATGATATGGAGGATGGGGAATGCTGCTGTAGTCGTTGGATACGCAGACGAAGAGGATGGTGGAGATGAGTTGCTTGGGTTGCGGTGGGTGGGTTGTGGTGCGGCGGGTATTGTCCTGTAATCCGTACCACAACACAACGGCAGGAATAAGTGTAAGCAGCGAACGGCGTTACAATTAATAAGGTTGGTCGATAGGAGCTATACCTGGTCTAGGGGCCAGGACTCTGACAATTTATGTTACTTTGGAAGATTCCGCTCTGGGTAGCTTCTATTGGGACGAGAAGAGAGAGAGGGCGAAAGCCGGGCGGCTAGCGCTGGTCCGTAGTTTTGGTTGTAAGGGAGTACTCTGTGTCTGTGGGTGGTCCCTTTTCGTCCAGAATACCAATTAGAAGGCCGACCACACGGAACGGGAATTGGTGCGTCAGATCTGATGTACAGCACAGGCGTCTAACCGCACAAGATTCTCTCTCCCCGTAGCATGCGTTTATGTAGGCGTAGGGCCAGAATGGTGCGGAGGGCTGTGCAGAAACACGTCGAACGAATGAGAATTAGAGCTAGTGTGCCCTGGGCATGAGGTCAGGTACAGCTGTTTGAGTAAGGTAAGTAAGAAGGGATGATAAGGTAAGGGAGGTGGTTTTTGGGTAGACAAGTACCGAGGTTTGCTAATTTTAACAGTATTTGGGATCGTTTGGCCTGTTGCAAGCGAGGCAGACTTGCTCTCCAGGTTGATGACAATCGTGATATCGCTAATTCAACATGGGGTAGTCGGTATTAGTATCCATAGTGTTGTGAGAATTATTTATTGGGGTGAGATAAGTTTCAAGAGATGAGAAGGGGACAAGGCAGGAAATGAACTCAATGCGTGTTGGTTAAGTACTAGGTAGGTACGAGATAACATCAAAACGACCTCATCAATTTCATTTCACTACTTGGGCTATCCTATGCGTTATAACGGTTATTCATTCAGGTAGACATGCGTTTTTCTTTTTTCTTCTTTTTTTTTCTGGAGGGTTTGACTCTCATTCATCGCGAATTCATTGGGCCTTCATTGAATTAATTAATAAATACTGAGCAATAGGCACATTCCTTACCATGTGTCCCGCTCATCTGGATTGGCGGTTCTCGGTAAATGAGCATCAGCACTACTCCGTACGCATCTTAATATCCAACTTACCACGTCAAGTAGTGGCACTTTTGCGTGTGCGAAATTGTAGTGTCTTCTGGGATTCTGGGACTCTGGTCTTTGGTCGCAATCATGCCTCGTTCAGTACGGAGTATATTAGCATGTTTCCATGTTTCACGCCAACTGCAAGGCTCTTCGTATTTCCCATCATGGATGTCAGTAGAGTTTTTGCTAGAGAAGACCGCCGGATTTAGTGAGCCTCACACATGTTTCGTTCATTCCTCAATATTGTCATCAATATCTGGTACGTGCTTGTTATCGAATCAGCAGTACGTAAGGACTGTAAGAGAAAGCTCCACAATCACCTTGTCGTTCATGTCACTTTCACTCTCTCATACGCAGATTTCAGCTGCTTATAGAAGCACAGGTAACTACTAACCTAGGTACTAGGTAGGCAGTAGGCAGTAGGCAGTTTGAGTCACATTTCAGCCCTATTCTGTTTTCTACCATTCGTTGCGCTGCAGACACAGGTTTATGAGTGTAAACAGCGTCTTGCCTGGTATACTTGTCGGTTTAAGCATTCCACTCAGTGGGCTTGTCAGGCGAGGGAATGCTCATACATAATTCGATGGCCATTTTACAATATTCTGCTAGCCGCAGAGAGCACATAGCTCGATCGTACGAGCTTTTAATAGACCATCCTCTGGCCTGTCCCTGGATCGTCATCCACCATGCAAGTTCTGCACAGCCTCTCGAAGAAGTGATGCTTCTAGCGTGCCTCCATGTACCTGAGAAAAAAGTCGGCCAGACAGAGGATTGGAGAAAAGACTAACACAGTGAAGTCGCCTTAGTAATATAAGTACATGCTTTACTTGATGATTCACCACCTCATTCGTACAAATACTGTCCGAATCACATATTCATGCCATGACAGAATGCGCATCCCACTTACACCGCCCCCAGCCTTACACGCGGCCCACGATCCGACCCCACAATCCAAGGCTGTGCTCTCTTTCTCCTCGCATCAGAGGCAGAGGATGGTTTGCGTGCTGACGGGAGCAAGTCGGTAAGCATTGATACAATTGTGACATCAGTTTCAGCTTCTCACGCAGACCCCTGCCTTGCTCGGTGGCAGCCGACTCTTCCTTTGCGTTTGAGGATCCTCGCAAGGCAGATTTCGAGTTTTTGCTGACGCGGTCCGGACCGGAGAAAAAGAAGCTTATTGACTAAGGTACCTTACCTTGCACTAAAATAAACGCGAACTGAGGTGGTTCCCACCTTGCCCAAAAAGGCAGGAAGCTCGACATGCGAAATTGAGGTGAAAGTTTCTTGAAAGTGATGAGGTTATTCTTCAATTTGTTCTTAGGTATTGCCAGGTTCTTACTAAGGTTGCGGAGGCGTCCGTGAGTTTCTCACCGAGTAATTGTTGCATGTGTATGCCGTTTGATGACCAAGTATTGTTTTCGAGACCAGTCTGGCGGCACGAACTTCACATGCAGTAGAGGGTTTGTGGTTGAACAGGTAGGTAGGTAGTCAATGCGTCTTACCACTGGCACAGGGTTTTTTATTCTCTTCTTCTTTTATCCAACTAAACCAATGCTTCTAAGATCATCAAGAGTAGGGATTCCATAACATAACGCCATCAAATGCAGATTTGTGTTTAAATAACCAAGCAAACTCCTTCCAAAGTTGAACTCCTATTTCCCAGTGGTATCATGTGCAAACAAGCAAGAACTACAATACTCGACCCAAGAATTTCCTGTCATGTCGAGCAAATGAGACAAGAAAATCCGTACGAGCTCGTCTGATGCCACGAGGCTTTGTTCGGCTAACGTTGGTGATCGCTTTGTGACAACCCTAGATGACTTCGACGCGGTCGTAGCCGGTGGGCTTTAATGCGGGCTTGGGTGGCTCGCGATCTTTGTACTCGCTGACGAATGGGTTTGGGTCTTCCGTTTGGTTAAGGTTGCCAAGTGTGTGGTTGACTCCTCGGTGAGTGGCCTCATCAGCCCTGATGTAGAGGATCAAGTCCTTCATCGTACGGTGCTCTTTTGGCATCTTCCAGTACTAGAGAAGTATCAATATTGAATATTTCGTTATACGGGTATTGATAAGCACTCACCTGGATAGCAATATCGGGTATCTGGAACTTGGGATCACTCCACTTGGGTAAGTTGCCATCTTCGATCTCCTTGATACAACGAGTATAGGTGTGAACAGCCTCTTCTTCAAGGTAGCCGACAAACCTGTGGACAATCTTGGGCGAGATCAGATAGGACACAAACAGACTGTTGAAGAAGACTCCCTGAGCACCGATGATCATCATCTTCATGAACCAACCAGGCTCACACATCTTCATGAAAGTCAAAAGATGCATTCGTTCGTTGTAGCTCTCTTCGAGGAGTGTTTCGATCCAGCCATTATCTCGTTTCATGCGTCGAAGGCTGCCGAGATGGCGCAACATGCCCCCAACCATGCCGGGGACTCCCGCCACGCTCTCGAGGAAGATGAATCGAATCAGCTTTGTCTTTGTCAGTCTATCCTTTCGTGATATGTTGCACAGGTGGGATGCGGCTTACCCATTGAGCCTCGGTGAGTGGCTTCTGAGCCTCGATGGCTGTAGTCGGCTTGGTCTTGTCGGATTTCTGATCACGGTCCATACCTGTGGCCTTGTCCATGCAATATCTGGCAAAGCGGACAATTTTCCAGGCTGTATAGTCACCGACTGTCCTCGGAGGTCGATGAGCGGGTTCGACCGCCAACATTTCATCATATGTGTACCCTTCGTGTGGCCAGGCTGGCTTGGTCGTCTGGATATGTGGCGTCTCTTTGACCGGAAAGAAGTCACGAAGTTGGTGTGTTGGTGTCGATGAGAAGAGCCGATGTTGCTGGGAAGCGGCACAACCAGCTCGAAGAGCTATAGGTGCTCTCGCCAGTGAAGAAGAAGATATGGTTCGAGTGAAGCCAAGCGCAACAGCTTTTGCTGCTTGCCGTGAAGCTTGGCTGTGCTGAATTTGGAATGACAACATCGGGGGGCAAGCAAGAGTTATGATGTCTTCGATATATGGTATATTTATTGCAGATATCTGCCTCAGCTTATCGTTGGTCGAGTTGATTCTTCGGTATGAAGATAGTATAATGAAGGTTCTGTCTGAGGAGGTCCAACTGAACCTTTATATGTATTCCAGAGATAAGCCTACAGAGAGGCGTGTGTGCATGTCAGACGCCATCCCCAGCATACCCCAGGGGTCCAATTGAGAACGAGAAAATTCTGGTCTCCGTATCAGCAAGATGTCCAAACGCCGTTCTACTTCGGCGTGAAATTGCTGACAAGAGACGTTACCAAGGGGAAGTGCACGAAGACAGACCGGGACAAGCACTCAAGGTGAGCGGCGTCTGCGGCACACCGCGGCCGCCGCTAACTGGAACCGGGGCCAACTGTCAAAGTCTAACCCAGCCAGGCCGTTCAGACGAGCACCTGGAGTCCTTGTCAATTACGATGGTCCGCAGGGGCCCAAGCAATCGGGACTGTCAGTGGAAACGCTAGAAAGGCCTTCCCGAAGACCTAAATCGGGAATATGACAAAGATCCGTCATAGGTTGGTTGCGGCTCAAAAGTTTCGCTGCCACGTGAGTGCGGTTCATCGGAAGGACTCGGATGTTGACTACTTACACAGCACTCGCAAACGGAGATCTTGAATCCTGGCTTATTAGGAATCACTCGCGATCTGGCATCAACCAAGAGGCTGAGGCACGTGCTATAAACGGTCCTATTATTTTGACTACTTTGGAAGCTTGCTCACTAATCTAGGAGCATTTTTTAAATGCCGGCCTGGTGCGGATACAGCAGCTGGTATCGGGATTTCTCGATACCAACACTACACAGTTGACATTATCGCTTGGCCATTCAAGCTTATGGGGGATTTTCCGGGATGCTGACCGTTATTCATTGGGTGAATCAAAGGCCTTATGGTCAGCTGCTTGTGTGAATCCTCGTATAACCGGAGATGCTAGAGACGTTGACTTACATGGATACACCATGGTCTAGTCCCAGCATGCAGGTGCTCTCGACAAATTCTCCCTTGGTAAGAATGATGAAGCTTGACACATCATGTGAAGGGTACAGTACCTGGTGTATCTCATGCTAAACTTGCGTACTAAACCATCTGCAACGAGCACATTGTATCTGTGAGGTAAATGCAAGATAATTGGTTGTTATTGCGAAGGTCAATGTGTATATCCAGTAGTGTCAAACCACGGAAAAGAATGTGTAGTCAGGGCCGAACTACAACATGTTTCTCATCATTATGTACTCGCTCAGCCTAGATAAGGAACTTGCACCTAAAACACATTGCAACCCATATTGCATAAATGTAAGGAAACTCACGAAGTAGATTACTCTAAAAAGAACTCCACACGATAGGTGTTCGTGGTACCGGGTAAGTCATGATAAAAAATCTACTACACCATAACACCGAGACATGTCACCTCCGCGATAGTATACAACTTCAGATGTCAAGGTAGTAACTCATATCTCAAAGTTCCGAACAATAGAAGACAAGAGTGGTATTAGAGTGTTGTGGGGAAAAAAACAGCATGGCTTCAGAGCTGGGACTTAGCCCCTCTCACGACCTTCAAGAAATCAGTGAAGTAAGTGCTGGCGTAAAATAATTTCAGGATTTACAGTATTAGAAGTACTAACTAATAACAATAGCGTAGAGAGACCTAATCGGAGATCATGCCGTGATTCGGAGGGATATGGTTATTATACTAAAGTCTAACCTGTTCCTGTTGAAATGAAGTTGGTCGCGGATGCATCATGATTAATGGAGGGTTTACTCCGTAGAGTGTAGAAAAATGCGCCAATTCTTCTTTTTTTTATCGGCCAAACTTTCACACTGGAAAAGTGCCCCTCCTTTAGATCGACAACCCCTCCATCCCACTTTGAATATGCTGGTTGGGAGTCAAGGCTTTCTGCCTGAAAAGCAAATACCAATACTGTAGTTTTTACAGATCTATGAAAAGTATATGCTAGACAGAAGCGTTTCTCGTAGTGTACATGTATAAATACCGGACGATGATATTGGATTAAATCCTGTGCAGACACTACCTACTAACCTTTAGTGTTTTCCGTTTACGCTCTCTTCCTTTGTTCCTTGTTTTCAAGATCCGTCCTCGACCCGTTTTGTACCGCAACATCAAAACACCCACACCCACACTCGCACAACTCACACAAAACTTGCCCTTCACACATCCTCGCACCCCAGAAATCCACCCTACTTCAACTCTATCAACCACCAAACGCGATACTATACTATACTGCCAGGAACAGACATCATGCCTCCTAAGAAGTGGGGTACGTATAAACACCTTCTAAACCACAGTCTGGAACCCATTCACAGACTACTGTGACGTCTCAAGCGAAATGGACTTTTGCGGGGTCGTTGGGTTTGATGCTTGCACGGCAAGCAGCGCCCTCAAAGAGCATAAACAGCTAACAAGCCCATTCAGACGACGAAGAGAGCGACAACAGCAGCTCCTCCGGCTCCCCCGTTGTCGGTACCGGTGCCGCTTCTCGACGCAAGTTCGACGACGAAGAAGACGATGGCGACGTAAGTCTTTGCCTTGAAGTCTGGTAGATGTCGTCGACCCTCGAATCGCTGACACCTTTCTCCCCATAAACAGGTTCTAGATTCATGGGACGCCGATGACGACTCCGAGGCCGAGCGTGAGAAGGAGCGCAAGGCTGCCGAGGCCAAGCAGAAGGCTGCTGCAGCCGCAGCCGCAGCCAAGAAACCTAAAGGTCAGCGAATTGCTGAGCACCAGGCCGAGCGTGCCCAGCAGAAAGCCGGTGCCGCCAATGTTGAGGAATATGAAGAGACAGAGGCTGAGAAGCGCGAGCGACTCCGACGCACCGAACAGGAAGCCGATCTCGCACACGCCGCCGACATGTTTGGAGATATTGGTATCAGCGCCGGCCGTGCCAAGTCCCGTCCTGCTACTGTCGTCGTCGATTCTAACGACCCAACCAAGACCATCGACATTTCTAAACTGCCTCTCTTCCAGCCCAAGACTAAGGCTCAGTTCGAGACTCTCCGCACTACTCTTACTCCTATCATCTCAGCCAACTCCAAGAATGCCCACTACAGCCTGTTTCTCCAGGATTTCACAAAGGCTCTTGCTAAGGATATGCCCAGCGAACAGATCAAGAAGCTGGCCAGTACGATGACTGCTCTGGGCAACGAGAAGATGCGGGAGGAGAAGGCTGCTGATAAAGGAGGCAAGAAGACAAAGGCTGCCAAAACGAAGACGTCGCTGGTTACTGGTCGCGCTAACGCCGCCGACACCACGACTTATGACGATGCCGATGATTTTGGAGAGTTAGTACCCCCTCGAAACAGGCGCTGAGACTGTACTGACTTTCTTCTAGTGATGACTTTATGTGAAGCGTTGTTAAACGATACAGCAAGGGTAGCTTTCATTCAGACGCTGAACCGCAGCTTCCCATTTCAACTCATACCTATCTGCCCCCTATCCGTCGAGCCGACTGCTCGCCGAGCTGGGCGACTCGAGACATGCCGTTGACGCAAAAAACACTTTGTGGTTTCAAGATACAGCCATGGAGGCCTCTTGGGTGCTCGGACATAAGGAGGGCAGCAGACAGAGGGTGGTGGATCGGAAAGGGTTGTGCCTTAGACTCAAAAGATGGTGAATACACGGAAGAAGTGGAGGGCGTCAAGGATCATACATGGGAACCATGCAGAACCAGCTTCGCAGAGCATATTTCGTGCTCTTAACATACTCTTCTACGGGCTTAGTACAAGGAATTGTTTTTGACGATCAGACGCCATGGGCATCTGAGGCATATGTTGATTTGTCTCATTGAACTCATTAGATTAAAAGTAGAGGGCGCTTTGCAATACACTGGAAGAAATGGAACACTATTGAATCTGGTCTGCACAGCTCATGGATCATGTTCATTCATATACCGGAGGCAACTTATGCTATTTCATGTGATGAACGCTGCCACTACGGCAAGGGTATCTCATCAGTTGCCGCCCATCATGTTGCTCCTGTAAGCGATTAAGCAGTAGAGTAAAATCACGGACGAAGTCCTCATCGTTCATATATAGAATTCCACCAACGCTCAGCCGTATCATAAACTTTCCAATCTTTAACGCCTTTGTCGCCTTTCCTGAACATGAGTCATTGCTCTTACACAACGCCGATAAAATATACAAAGTCGCACACGTATCGTCATTCGGCCCCCATGCTCCGGTTATACTCGAGCAGAGGAGGAGCCCGTGGTAGAAAACTCACACCACATTGCCTGCCATTCCCATAAAGAGGGCATGAACCGCAAGCGACAAGGTCCAGAACCCAACCTTTTTGAACCGCCGAACACGGCTCTGTTGGTTTTCGACGTCATTCGCAAATGCATCATAGGTCTCCGCTGACATATCGTTCATTAGACCACAGTCAAAGATCGACCAGCTACCATCGAAGTCGCTGGCTCGTTTCACGATACGGCAATTGATTGGTATATATGTCTTCTTCGCGTTGATGTAAGCAACGATAGGACGGACCAGTGCCTGATTGACGTAAGACATATCTTTGGTGAAGAGAGGGACTGCAGCTTTGACATCGTTCATGGAGATCCGGAGGTCCATGATGAGGTAGCGACGCTCATCCTCACTAGTATGTGGCTCGGTGGCTGGCTTTTCGCCGTGGATATCTCCAGCTGAGTCTGAAAGGTGTCCTGATGTAAGAAGAGCAGGGCCTTGCTCTTGGATGTTGCGCATGAAGCGGTGCCTATTTGTGTCGACGATTTCTTCAAGCTGGTCGTAGAAGTCGGCCATGACCTTGGTGATGCTCTCGTCGGTGTCAGCGGGAAACATAACATCAGCAACAATATCAACATTCCCTTCGTATATCCAGCCAAAAGGGCCCTCAACACCGCGGTTGAGATGGTCTATCTTCAAACCATCAATTCGGAGCCGACTGAACTTTTTCCACGCCTTTGGATCACCAAAACCGACCGAAGCTTCTGGGTCACCATTACCACTGGGTACCACGCCGTGGACTTGTCGGGGATGAATCGTAAACAGCGACCCATCGTAGGATCCTGACATGTGGTTGGCTGAAAGGAAATCATAAAATAGCCACTGCTTGCGAAGCTGGGGCAGCTCGCAAGAGAAGATGCTGATAGAGAATGGCCGGAACCCGCCCGGTTGATGAACGGTGAGTAATAGGTCCTCCATCTTGAACTTTTCGATCTCAAAATCTCCTGGTTGGTGCTTGTGACGATATGACAAAGGATCGACCTCCTCGGCTGGCCATGTCACTGAAGTTCGGTCAATGACACCGCGAACACCTTTGATTTCAACATCTTTCAACAATCCTTTGCCATTCCACCAGTTCAGGAATGACAACGTGACATTGACCGTTGAAAGAGTGACGTCAAATTGAGTGTAGTTTCCATCGTCCTCAGTTTCAGACGTTCCCACGAGATCTGCTTTGCGGCCGGCAGCAGCCTCGGCGGCAGCATCTGATGAGCCTTTGCTCACGGATGAGACGTTGCCTTGGCCAGGTCTTCGGGACACAAAAACGTTGCGGAAAGAGATAACATTATCACGCCACTTGGGAACAATAGCAGACTCGAAAACAACGGTGACGCCAGCAGACTGTGTCAAATAGTCACCTACCCATTGCGCGAGTGTTTCTGGTGTATGTTAGCATGTAGATCCTTCGTGCGAAACACACTACCATACCTTGGGCAACAACAGTGTTGATTGACAAAATGATCAGAGAGAAGAATGTGGTTGTTCCGACGATAATCCAAGCGAGGTGGCCGAAAAGAAACCATGAAACAAAAGCACCCCATTCGTCAATATTCCATGGTCTCATACTTCTAATCGACACCCATTTTAAACGAACCTTGAGTCGCTGCCAAAAGCCGTTGGCGGCCTCGAGCAGTTCCTCTTTGGTTGGCCGATGCGGCATTCTCGGCAGGTGTAGATAGGACATGTAAGAGACTGGCTCAGAATCCGACCCTGTAGGGTCTTGTTTCCCCAATCGGCTGGGAGCATCTTTGCTTGTTTCGTTCAATGTCGAAGCCTTGACCCTTTCCAGATCTTCTGTTGTTTTAGCTGGTGTGGTGGAAACACCCGTGATATCCTTGCCGCAGGAGCATTTTGATCCATTACCCTGACCACTGCCACCATCACTGTACAATCGTTGCTGTTGCCATGGCTTCGATGACCAATATGACCCGTGGGATATTTCACGAGTTGAGGCGTGCGTTGTAAGAGGGGTTATTCGCTTTCGCTCGGGAACATATTTTCGAGGTTGAAATGCATGGCGCAATGAAAAGGCTGGCGTGACAGGCAACGACGCATTGTCTGAGATTGAATCAAAAGTCTGACATTTTCGGTGGGAATGAATAAATCGAGTATTTGAGAGCACGATTGTCGCCGGTAAGAATGACCATTTCCGACTGATTTCTGCAAGAGGACGTATGGTAACCGAAGAGGCTGTTGCTGGAGAAGAATTGAAGCAGATACCAGAGCAACGCTCGATCAGAGAAGAGGGGATACCCTTGGCCATCATTCCAGCATCATGGTGCCTAACTGAAGAACAAGACGACACCGAGAACGGAAATAGGGCGAAGTCAGAGCCAAAACGGACTTTGTTGTTGTAGTTTCTAGGAAAAAAGCAAGATTACTCTTACGGGGGAGGAGTTGATCGGGGTTAATGAACGACAGATTCCGTCACTGCAAATGCTAGCCAAAGCTGCACTTCCATGGTTCTGGTTGGAAAAGTCACTCCATGACGCGCCTGGCTACTGAAGGCAGAAAACCAATCGATAAGCTACGATAAGCCACACAAATTTTTGATCAGATTGCTCGAAAGTCACCAACGCCCCCACCAAACCAACCTCTGATACCCTTAGACGTCTGTGAATTTGACTTGGACGAATTTTCTACGACCAAAGTTTTAGCATATATACGTGCCTCGAGAACAGCTCTGGAACCCCATAGCAAGAGATTATCGCAAAGCAAAGCCACTCATTCATTATTCACAATGCCTGCGCCGACCGCTTTGAAGAACGCAGAGGATGCCCCGCCCGCTGTGGACGTTCCGCTCCCAGTTGAAGGTATGAAAAGGAAAAAAAAATCTGAAATAAGAGAATCTTGGAAACATGATCTGATTTTTTTTTGGTTCAGAAAACGACGAGGAGTTTCTTTTAGATGCGCCTGACGCTCTTCCTACCGATGCGCATGTTCTTGTGCCTGTGGAGGAGAGCAATGAGAATGGAATGGCTATCGATGAGGAAGGACGGCCTCGATTTGCGCCCGCCAGAGATATTGTGAGACTCCCATACCGTCATGCAGAGTTTCAATGACCCTAATAACGTTGATAGGACCCAGTCACCCGTGTGGAAACTCGCAAGATTCCTATTCCTCCTCACCGAATGACACCTTTAAAACAGTCATGGACTTCTATCTACCCTCCTCTGGTCGAGCACCTCAAGCTACAATGTCGAATGAACATCAAGCGAAAGACAGTCGAGCTGCGATCATCGAAGCATACCACTGATACTGGGGCACTGCAAAAAGGAGAAGATTTCGTCAAGGCGTTCACTCTCGGGTTTGATGTGGACGATGCCATCGCGCTGCTTCGACTCGACGACCTCTACATCCAAACTTTCGAGATTAAGGATGTGCGAACAATGCACGGTGACAGCCAGGCCCGTGCTATTGGACGAATTGCTGGAAAGGATGGAAAGACCAAGTTTGCCATAGAGAACGCCAGTAGAACTCGAATCGTGCTTGCTGATTCAAAGATTCACATCCTGGGTGGATTCAAGAACATCCACCTTGCTCGGGAGTCAGTTGTGAGCCTGATTCTCGGCAAGCCGCCTGGTAAGGTGTACGGCAACCTCCGAACGGTTGCGGCACGAATGAAGGAGCGCTTCTAAGTGACGGAAGCTGACGATAGACTTGGGTTGCTACATACGGCGTTACGGGCGGACAGCATTATGATCTTGGATTATGTGAACAAGGATTACTCAGTTAAAAAATGGGAGGCTGTCATAGCATGTCGATAACGATGAAACATTTGAGATGAATGGATTTGTCACTTCGTGGATACCCACCGATACCCACGGGCCAACAACGCATGATGATTGTTGCGGGCTAATTGTAGAGACTGCTAATCGTGGTTGTAGTCAGATCATGTTTGATACATTGCGTTAATATCACGCTCTCCAGTATCAAACCACGCCTTCGGCCTTACTAGCATTCAGACGTCAACTTCCCACCCAGATGCGAGGGGGGTGGGTTGGCTCCGGTCTCTTGTTGGCTGTAGATTCTCATGAGATGCTGATAGGCACGGACTCAGGTCACTCCATCAGCATCCATGTTTATCAGAACATATCAACTTTCATCGACCGACTCTGGAGCCTTGACCGACAATTGAGCGAAGCACAACGCAATTCTGAGAGTGCCTTGTGGGAATAACATGCCCGATTGAAGCGGGAACATGGTCAAGCCTGCAAGCAAGGCATTGTAAGAGCCGCTATTCAACGACACTAATGAATGGCCATGCCGCTATGCACTATGTTCAACATGCAGCCTTCCGGGACTGGGGAGGATTTGTCTCATTTCTCGTTGCACCTGGTCAATTTGGCTTCCGACCAGGACGGGGATCGTCCAACCGGAAGACGCCCTCGAGCCGGCACGGCGAGTCTGGGGCAGCGATGCGGCGGACGACGGGCAAGATGAGCCCGCGGTACCGGGAATCAACGGGAGCGAAGCATGAGCCTGCATCGAGCTGTGTGTAATGGACTGTTGTACGTGGAGATGATGCTATGCACAGCAACATGAGAGAGTTAATGAAGGTGTGTGGAGGCGCATATGGTGGACTATGCTCGTCATCACACTAATTATGAATCCTCGGTCTGTTTTCCATCCTCTCGTCTCCTCTCGGTCTCGGTGCGGCGCTGTGTCGGCGGGCGTGAAATATAGCATGCTTAGGCGGCATAATTCCATATCGCTAGTAATCACCCAATGCCAACGCCGATCTAACACACAGGGAGTAGCAATGTTTGACGTCCTTCGAGGACCCATATAGCTCACTGGGGACCCTGGCGTGTTCTCTTGTCGGCCGTTTACAGTAATGTCAATGTCAATGGATCTCAAGGTGAGCGGCGAACCATTGAGGTAGCTTTTGGCAATGTGGGATGGTTGGATCTAGGTGATTGTAAAGCTTCGTAGAGTGGGACCTGAGCCCAGTCCAGGGGGAGAATAGACCTGGACTTTTGGACCCCTCCTCTGGTTGAATTGGCCGGACAGGGTGAGATTTGTGAGATCATTTCACCCCTCCAAGGTCAATCGGACCCCACCTCGCAGGTAATTTTTGGTGAGAGAGACGTGGAAGATCGTACAGACAGACAAGACGGGAGATGGCAGGCTACGTACATCTCATCATACCTTTCTCGTGTCGACCGTTGACTGGGCTGGGCTTCCCATTTTAGGAGTGAGCTTTGACTTTTGGCTTTTAATGGATCGACGAATTTCCTCTGGTTTCCAGAAACCATTCATAAACACCTTGTGCTCCCCTCCTGCGGCCATCTTTTCCCCCCCTCTCTCGTTCTTCTTATCTTCATTGCATCCAATACCTCTTCTCCTCTTGCCATCATTCTCTCTTGCCCCTAGACAGGTTCTGCTGGCTCCAATTGCATACATTTCATACATAAACACTTTACCTAAGGTGAGTCTCAATCAAGATAAATTAGCTAGTCACAGCTATTATCAATGCCCATACCCCTCCACTGCCCCTCAGCAATCGCAACAGCACACCAGCAAAGCAGAGCGACCTGAGCCTTAGGGAGCTCTTTGGGCTGGTCCCCCTCCCCCTCCAAACCCCTCCTCCACCTTCTGTCACCCCTCAACGATTGGAATAACCCCCACCAAAAAAATGCTATGAGTCGGTTTGATTTGGCGTGGTTTGGTATGGATGGCTGTGATGAGCAACAACAAACCACTCTCCGTTGCTGGGCTGGCTTGGGCTGGGCAACGTTGAGGCATATTTCACCCACTCATTTATTGAGTGACTTTTCCTGGCACTGGCTGGCACTGCTATTGTCCAATTGCCCGGCGCTCAGCTCTATCATGGCACTGCCCGTTGGAGCGCCAGCCGTTCCATCGGTCGAACCTTCCACTCCATCAGCTATATAATTTCTTTCACCTCTTCACCTCCCCGCTCCCCTCCTCTCCCTCTTCCTCTTCCTCTTCATCCTTTACATATTTACCTAAAGGCATACCAATTAACCCAACGACCCTTAGAAATCATATCACCTGTCAACATGGCTGTCAAGAAGGTCTTCGCCCGCTCCGTCTACGACTCCCGTGGAAACCCTACCGTCGAGGTTGACGTCGTCACCGAGACTGGCCTCCACCGTGCCATCGTTCCCTCCGGTGCCTCTACCGGTTCGTCCTGACCCCCTTCGGCTACTTTCCGTATGCACTCGCTAAGTTCATGATAATCCAGGTCAGCACGAGGCTTGCGAGCTCCGAGATGGCGACAAGTCCAAGTGGGGTGGCAAGGGTGTCACCAAGGCCGTCGAGAACGTGAACACCGTCATTGCTCCCGCTCTTATCGAGAAGAACCTCGATGTCAAGGACCAGTCCGCTGTCGATGCTTTCCTTAATGAGCTCGATGGTACTCCCAACAAGACCAAGCTTGGTGCCAACGCTATTCTCGGTGTATCTCTGGCCGTCGCCAAGGCTGGTGCTGCTGAGAAGGTGAGCTTAAAAAATATGAGTTTGATGCTATGAATTTCTCAATTAACCACTTACTGTAGGGCGTTCCTCTGTACGCTCACGTCTCCGACCTCGCCGGAACCAAGAAGCCTTACGTCCTCCCCGTTCCCTTCATGAATGTCCTCAACGGTGGCTCCCACGCCGGTGGCCGTCTCGCTTTCCAAGAGTTCATGATCGTTCCTACGTACGTATCTCGATACGCTCGTCTCAAGCTTCTTCTTTTTTCTAACGCGGTTATAGTGAGGCGCCCACTTTCACCGAGGCCATGCGCCAGGGTGCTGAAGTCTACCAGGCCCTCAAGGGCCTAGCCAAGAAGCGATATGGCCAATCCGCTGGCAACGTGGGTGACGAGGGTGGTGTTGCTCCCGATATCCAGACTGCCGAGGAGGCCCTTGAGCTTATCACCGATGCTATTGAGCAGGTTGGCTACACCGGCAAGATCAAGATCGCCATGGATGTCGCCTCTAGCGAGTTCTACAAGGTCGAGGAGAAGAAGTACGATCTTGACTTCAAGAACCCCGAGTCTGACCCCACCAAGTGGATTACATACGAGGAGCTCGCCAACCTGTACTCCGAGCTCTGCAAGAAGTATCCTATCGTCTCCATTGAAGACCCCTTCGCCGAGGACGACTGGGAGGCCTGGAGCTACTTCTCCAAGACCCAGGACATCCAGATTGTTGGCGATGACCTGACTGTCACCAACCCTCTGCGAATCAAGAAGGCCATCGAGCTCAAGTCTTGCAACGCCCTTCTTCTCAAGGTCAACCAGATTGGTACTCTGACCGAGTCCATCCAGGCTGCCAAGGACTCCTACGCTGATGGCTGGGGTGTCATGGTCTCTCACCGATCCGGCGAGACCGAGGATGTCACCATTGCTGACATTGCTGTTGGTCTCCGTGCCGGTGAGATCAAGACCGGTGCCCCTGCCCGATCTGAGCGTCTCGCCAAGCTCAACCAGATTCTCCGAATTGAGGAGGAGCTTGGTGACCAGGCTATTTACCCTGGTGCTAACTTCCGCAAGTCTGTTAACCTGTAAATGGGAATAGACTGATACGTGGAACAAAAGCCTTGTGATGATGATGATGCCTTTGGGTCCTCAGCCGGGAGCGCGTGAGACCATATACCAGAACGGCAAATTGAAAGTAATAGAGGCAAAAATAGTAAAAGCAAACTGATCAATTAATGAACCTTTGATTGAGGTTCAACCCACTCTTTTCCCCTCGTGGTCAACCCCTTGTGTGTGTCCCAGAATAGAAAATGATTCAATATTTCGTGACAAATTAGGCCTACTCATCTGGCGTAATCCATGAGCAAAGTCATGAATTAGCTACATAAGTTTGGAAAATTGCCTCTTCAACGGTTCACTGTTTCATCAGATTCTACAGACATTGTTAACTAATACGAGGGATCTTGGTGTTCCGATGTGGCTTGCGTGTGGCTGTTTCTACAGCAACAAGTCTATTGTTGCATTATTATCAACAATAATAATATGTGACCATCCCACTTAAATGTCTAGCCTTTTTAACAACAACCACATCCCTAACTGCCCCTGAGAGTGTTTTACATGAAGCAAACGCCTCGCTGGAGGAGATACTAACTCGCCATGTCAGCTTCAGGAGATCTGATTGACTTCGACTTGATCGAAGGACAGAAAGAAAATATTCAGTCTTTACCAGGTGGTCGTTCAGCTAAGAAGCTAGCTGAGCTCTACTCCCCATCACCACTTCATAAACTGTCTACGCCAACCCCTTCGGACACGCGCAATGTCAACGACTGCATTCGCGCCGAATTCGAACAGGAAGTTGAAAACATCGCCGAGTCAGACGATCCTCTTGACGTTTTTGAACGTTATGTTCGATGGACCCTAGACGCCTATCCCTCAGCGCAAGCAACACCACAATCACAACTGCATACCCTTCTCGAGCGTGCAACAAAAACCTTCATTGGTTCAGCGCAATACAAGAACGACCCTCGATATCTCAAACTCTGGGTTCACTACATCCACTTCTTCTCCGACACCCCGCGCGAGACGTACATGTTCTTGTCGCGACATGGGATAGGAGAGTCCCTCGCATTATTTTATGAAGAATATGCTGCTTGGCTTGAGGGAGCGAATAGATGGGCACAAGCCGAAGAAGTGTACAAGCTGGGTATTGACCGCGAGGCTCGACCTGTTCAGCGACTGATTCGCAAGTTCAAGGAGTTCGAGCAGCGTGTCGCCCAGCAGCCGGATGTCATGAACGAACCCTCATCCCCAGCATTACCTACCATGCGGCCGGCTCTTGCTGCTAAAGTTGACCCCTTTGCTGCTGCGCGAGCAGCAGATCCTCAGGCGGCAAGACCTTCGAGTGGTGGGGCCGGCAAACCCTCCAAGTCCAAGCTGGCAATCTTTTCTGATGCAGACGCCCAACCTTCTGCCATGTCATCAATGAGTGCGGGCTCAAAAGGGTGGGACAGCATCGGTTCATTGGCAGACCGAAGAAAAGAGAATGCGGTGGAAGCCAAACCCTGGGCGGGTGAGACACTGCCAGCTGGTGGCAAGAAGAGTACGGCTCCTAAGATGTCAGTGTTTAGGGATCCGGTAAGTTGATATTCTTCCTCCCGGCTTACCCACATGTTGATGATCATAGGACTAATATATGGTTATGATTTTTATGGTTCAATAGTCTCTTTCGCAAATACAGAATATCGTGGTTGTTCCATCGAAGCATCAAATTTCCGTCCATCCGCAAACTGGAAAGAAAGAGCGTGTTTTTGTTGACCTTGCTGCTATCTACCCAACTCCTGAAGAGATTGGCACGGAGCTTAGTTTCGAGGAGATTATGGCTGCTGGCCGAGGCTGGCTCGACCACTGTTGGGAAGATGAAATATTTGACGAGAACCTCGTTCCTGAGCCTGTCATCCCCCTCGAGATCGAGGAAATCAGCAAAGGAGCAGGGGAGAGGCTACTGATCCATCAAGACCCTGTGGGCAAGCTGGCCATTCACAAAGACACAGTTGGGAAGTTAATTATCCATCAGGATTCTTCCACCAAGTTGGTGGTTCACAAGGACACTGTGCAGTATGATGAGAATGGCAAGGCTGTCGAGCAACATCGAGGGCCACGTGGTAAGAAGAAGAAAATGATAGAGGTCAACGAGACCCAGATCAGTGAGTCACCATGTTCCCTGAATCTTTACAATCATCTGACCGTTTAATAGTTAAAGCAAAGCTTGACTCGCCATCCAGACCAAAGCTCAAAAAGAAAAACACCTCTGAGCCTACTATGACACTTCATACTAAGGCTGCCACTGATGATATTTATGATATTTTCAACGCACCCCTGAAGCCTGCTGGACAGGAAGAAGAGGATGAAGAGAGCGCAGATGATGACGATTATGAGAGTGATGATAATTATACTACGGATGCAGAAAGCACAGTCACCGCAAGGCATATAGAGCCCAGTGAGGCCGGCGACGATGAGAACGATGAGACGTCTGATGTTAAGAGTGTTAGTGAATGGTCTGACTTTTCAACTCGAAGACACATTCCTCACATTGATGGGGAGGATGCTGGTGACGAAGGCACTGAACGAAATGAGACACGAGGATCCGACTTGATCGATACAGGTACCCCAGGACCTGATCAGGAGTCATCTGAAGCTTTCGACAACACTGACCAACAAATGAGAACTGGAGAAGAGCAAAATGACGATGCCGAGGAGCTTGAAACTCCATTGTTTGAAGATTTCCCTCCTACAGCTCGTACAACATTCGTTCCTATCCCACCTGAAGACTACGAGCCCCCAACTCGGCCATTTAGGGATCCGGCCGAGGTGGCTAACAACCGACTGCCCTTTATGACTCCCATCACTGAGAGGACTGAAGTGTCTCTGGATGTAACTGTGGAGCGCCGTGGATACAAGACACCGTCTAAGAAGGATAATTCTCCGACTATTGATGAAGAGGACGAGGGGAGTTCAGATTCAGAACCTCTAAGCAGCCCTCTTCGAGAGATGGTCAACGATCCTATTCCACTCCCCAAGATGTCCGCACCTCTTGCTCCAAAATCCATTGGGCCTTTGGGCAAAGCAATCCCTCCTAAGCCTCTTGCTCCAAAGGGCCCCATTATCAAAGATGCTCAGTGTAACCCTGTGGATGAGTCAGTTCGTTCTGAGATCATCTCTAGGATGCTGCCCCCATTGAGTTCGTATTCTGGCTTCTATGACCATCGGCATGAGAAATACGAGCGAGGGGCTGAGATCCGCAAGTTTGCCAAGGCCCTGGCTAAGGCAAACAAGTCAGGCGATAATAAAGCGGGACCTGTTACTGCTCCTGTAGTAATTGAGCTCCCTGGCACTCCTTCTACCTACACAATCAAGAAAGAGCTTGGTGCTGGAGCATTCGCACCAGTTTATCTTGTTGAGAACTCGGCTCCAGAAGCTGACGAGAACGATGAGAACGCAATACCTACCATGGGCAAGGGTGCTTTCGCAGTAAGCCATCGCAGTGACATCGAGGCTTTAAAGATGGAGAACCCACCTACACCATGGGAGTTTCATATGATGCGTCTGGCTCACACTCGTTTGGGCCCTCAGCATCGTGCTTCTGCCTCCTTGTCGTATGCGCATGAGATGCACCTCTTCCAAGATGAAGCGTTTCTTTTCCTGCCTTACCATCCCCATGGCACCCTTTTAGATGTTGTCAACTTCTTCCGAGCTGAACCTTCTGCCGTCATGGATGAGCAGCTGGCAATGTTTTTTACTATCGAGCTTCTGCGAACCGTTGAGGCTCTTCACTCCAAGAGTATTCTGCACGGAGATCTCAAAGCCGACAATTGCCTGCTACGTTTGGACGCACTCTCTGATGACGAGTCCCTGACAGCTCAGTGGAAGGCTGATGGGAGCGGTGGGTGGTCTTCGCGTGGAGTTGTGCTTATTGATTTTGGTCGCGGTATTGACATGCGCGCCTTTGTCCCCGAAGTTGAATTCATTGCCGACTGGAAAACCAGTGCTCAAGACTGCGCTGAGATGCGAGAGGGCCGCCCATGGACGTGGCAGATTGATTACCACGGCCTCGCTGGCACCATACACACACTCCTCTTTGGCAAGTACATCGAGACTATACGGTGTGACCAAGGTGGGCTCGGCAAGTCTGGTCGACGTTACAAGATCCGTGAGAGCCTCAAACGATACTGGCAGACTGAACTCTGGTCTGACTGTTTCGAGCTTCTGCTGAACCCTGGAGCTGCTGCAACCGCTGGGGGCGAGGATGGTGGCAAGATGCCTGTGCTTAAGTCGATGAGGAGTGTCAGGGGAAGGATGGAAACCTGGTTAGGGGCCAACTGTGAGAGAGGTGTTGGACTCAAGAGTGTCATGGGCAGGCTTGAAGCTACCTTTGGCAAGAATCGCAAGTAGGGGTGACTAACGGGTAGTGTTGTCGTTCTTGGAGGCCTGGCGTTGGATATCGGTAGAGAGGGTGTTGGTTGGTTGGCTGAGCATTTTCTTCATGTGTTGGTCCTTGCTCTTTGCAAGGTAAATAGTAAGGAGCCGTTATACCCCTTTGGAGAGTATCATAGATCTGGATGAGCCTTGCGATGGAAATACTGATCGGTTTAAATCTACGTTCATGAGAACCTACTCGTCAGTCGTCATTTGATGAGTCTCTTCGTAAGCAGTGAGTGACTGCTATAGTGAACCGGGAAACCTAATCATATCAGGCCAGATAACGGGCGATAACCGCCATAGCCCTGTAAAGTACAAAAGAGACGAGAGGTATGATATTACATTGCACCCAACTGTCCGCTCCTAATCCTTTCCATCAGCTAAACTTGCTACACATGCTACAGTGACCAATTGAAGACATCTACTCGCTCTCGTCGTCAGAATCATCCTTCTTCTTCCGTTTCCCACCCTTCTTAGTCCCCTTCTTGGCATCCTTGGCCATTTTACGATCAACCTGATCCTGTATCTTGTTCCTTTCCGACTCTCCCTGGGCCTGCAACTCTATTTCAAGGTCCTTGAACTCCTTAGTCTCCGCATCCATGCCAACAAGTCGCTCCAAGAGCTTGATCTCGTTAGCCCAGACCTTCTTGTCCTCGACGGATTTCCCGTCAGCACCCGGCCGATCAATGGGCGTCTCTAGTACCATAGGCATGCCCGCGAAAGGGGCATGGTTCATGATGCTGTGAAAGGCGCGGAGGCCGAGAAAGCCCGTGCCGATGTTGGCGTGGAGATCTCTATTGGAATTGAAGGGGGCTTTGCTGTCGTTCACTAAGATATGTCAGCCGCTGCAAAAAGGAAGGAAATAGATCGTAAACTTGCAGTGGAAGGCCTTGAGATATTTGTGGCCAACTATGTCGTTAAAAGAGTTGACAGTCTTACTGAATGCCTCTGGTGTTCTTAGGTCATAGCCAGCTGCAAAGGCATGGCAGGTGTCAATGCAAACACCAACTCTAGATTTATCCTCAACCAGGGCAATGATGTCCCTCAAATCCTCCCAGGTTGATCCAATGACATTTCCACTGCCTGCCATGTTTTCCAGTACTGTAATCACCGTCTTGGTGGCCCTGTGTGACTTGTTAAGCTGCGCGGCAATACGTGCAATGGCTGCTGGCCTAGCATCTCCCCCGGTTGATCCAGGATGAAAGTTGTACAAGCGAATCCCCAGCTGCTCGCAACGTTCTAGATCATCTAGAAAGGATTTATATGCTTGGTCCGCCTTCTCCTCATCGGCCTGCGCTAGATTGACGAGATATGAGCCATGGGGAAGGGCATGTTCGCCTGCGCTATAACTGTGTTCTTTGCACATTGAGATGAATTGATTCTTGGCTTCATGGTCAAGAGGCGGGTTCGTCCATTTTCTTTGTGACTTGAGGAAAAGTGCAAAAGCGTTTGCGCCAATGTGGACAGCATTTGTGACGGAATTCTGTACTCCTAGAGGGAAACGTTTAGCCTGATACAACCAAGGAAATAGAGTATAAGACTAACCTCCTGCGGCACTGACGTGAGCGCCAATGTTCATGGTAGGTTTCAGTGATGATACGTCCGTTCTATCTGCCAATGGTTTCGCATCATCGTCCTTTGCCTTTGTTTTGCGCTTCTTGGTCGTCTTTGCCGTTGGAGCTCGGGAGGCTATCTCAGGTTCGGGCGAGGCTTTCCGCTTCGTTGCTGTCTTTACAGATGCAGACTTTGCAGTTACGGTCTTTGTAACTGCACCCTTAGTCTTCTGAATGACCTTAGTAGCAGCCGCTACAGCCTTAGTCACCTGGGGCATCTCGTCGTCGTCGGGGTCTTCGTTGTAGCTAACTGCCTGCTTTTTGCGCAGAGACGTACGAGCCATCGCCAATGAAAATAAATCTCAGACAGAAGAGCTGGCTTTTTTCAATTGTGCTGGAAAGGTTTTGGGGACTTTGATAGGTAGCTAGGGTAGTTGATGGATGAATTCGAGTGGAGGTCAATTGTTACTGTGACGCGACCCACGCGCTCCGTCCTTCACTTCGAAGCGCGCAGTCACGTGCCTAGGTAGTAGACATGCAGAACTGGGTCAATCGACCATCCCGTGGAACCTAAGGAACAATAATACGCGGTACGTACATGCAATCAGTGCATAGGTAGGAGTAGATTTGCTGGATACAATAACTACAAGCTTCGAAACTAAGAACAAAAAAAAAGATATGCGGAACACCCTTAACACAATCAAAATAGGAAATCCCACACAATTCTGCCTAGACCTTGAGAACAGCTCCGATCGTTGTTAATCTGACAACTAATATGTAGTAGCATCGCAGGCATTTTACAACACATAAGAGAAAATTTAGGCAAAGATTTCCATCTCGGCCTTGCGATCGGCAGCAAACTGATCCTTGTATGCATCCCACAACTTCTCAATTTCCTGAACATAACGTTCATGCAGCTCATCAATGTCCTGTTGGCCTGGTTGAGGTCCATGAGACTTGTCAACGCGGATCGGCCGTCCGATAACAATGTTGACGGGCCGACGGTAAGGCATGAGACCAACATCATAGTTCAGCACACCGCGGCCGTGGAGAGCTGGCACGGTAAACTTGAAAACCTTGAGAAATATCATCTGGATTCGGTGCACAAGGGGGTGTGTCTTAGGGCTCAGCTGGTCGTAAAGATCGTTTTCTCCAAATCCAATGACAGGAACTAGATCGGCTCCGGTACGAAGTGCCATCTTGACAAACCCTTTTCGGCTCTTGAGGATCAACCGAAGGCTTCCTGGTTGGGCCTCGAGCGATTCACGGGCACCGCCGACAACAATGGTAACAGCGCGGCCTCGGCCATCATTGCTAGGACCGCCCTTTGAGAGAAGATTCCATATCGATTCCTTGGAGACTGACTGGAGACCGTGAAGCATGATATAATCGCGGTAGAAGGGGAGACGGAAGTTGGAGTCGAGAGTGAGGAGCGTGTTGGTGATTCCAGGGAACAGTTCGCGAAACCCAAGAGCATTAGTGCCAAAGGCGGCGAAGGCGCCATGGGAAATGATGCCGTGTGGATGGTACCCGAGGATGTATTTCCTATCGGTCGGTAGTTCATGCGTCTTGTGCAGCTTCATGGGGAAGTATCCAGTGAAGAGCTTCCAGAGCTTGAGGCTTCGTACCCATTCTGAGCGGTATGTCAGGTTACCATTGGTTCCTGCAGTTGAAAGAGCAAGATGGATCAGATAGATTATAATGATAGGCCAAGCGAGCGGATTGGCGCAGATCAACCAAAAGGCTGAGACAAATGTGGCAATAGACATGCAATGAAACAAGACTGCTGCAGTCTGTAGCCGTCGCCTCATGGGCACTCGCAATGGCGCGAAACGAATGCCTCCCGCGCGCCAGCTCCCCGTCTTGATATTTTTAGGATGAGCGGTAATGGGGAGCTCGGGATAGGACCATTGGCCATGTCTGCTGTTGTTATCCACGTCTCTGTCGGCGACAACATCGGCGTAACTCTTTTCAGCATTGCTTGGATCTTCTTCTTTGCCGCCTCTCTGGTCCGCCTCTGCTGCTGCTGCTGCTGCTGCATAGCTCTTTCCAGTACCATTGGGAGTTCCGCTCGGGGCTCCTCCATTCAGCTCGTCATCAGGCGCACCGTTTGTAGAAAGTATCAGATCGTCAAAGTCGGCGTTGCTGGTAGAGATACTCGACTCGAAATCACGATCAGGCAGCTGTGGGCGCTCCGGA
Organism: Fusarium fujikuroi IMI 58289; assembly: GCF_900079805.1. Lineage (NCBI taxonomy): Eukaryota > Fungi > Ascomycota > Sordariomycetes > Hypocreales > Nectriaceae > Fusarium > Fusarium fujikuroi. The sequence goes on along the minus strand of NC_036622.1, from coordinate 1,759,182 downwards.
TCTCTCTTTTAACCGTGATTAATACAGACTCTTTGATGGTTTGAAGACAGAGGGTTTAATACATACAGCCTCAACAGCCTCTCCATTCTGCAAATGGGACGGCTCGACCTGGTGCTCGTTTTCCGGATTAGGAATTGTTGTCACTTTCTCGATTGCATTGTAAGGACGGGCCCCTTTGAAGTGTGTTAGTAAGTCTCTAGGAAAATCGTAAATCGACGGGGTAGAACCCATCAAAACAATGCATCAGCAATCAAGCTATTACATCACCATTTGCCTGCTTTACCACGTAACGCACGTATGCAGGGCCCAAAGCAGGCACAAATCAACGGCACATGAATGAATGGAAGCCCTACCGTTAATGAGGGGTACATCACTGTCAACCACAGTGTTCGACATGATACACAGGGCAGCTCGAATATTGCTGCTTCGTGATGAAGCAAGATCCTTGGGCGGATGGATAAATGGGGAGGCTTGGTGATGTTGGGGACTGCACGAGAAACTGCTGGTAACAAGCACAGTCACATCAGAAATTGATATGAGAAGAAGGATATGTATTGGCAACGCCGAAAGAGAGAAAGAGAGCGGGAATTTTCAATCGGCGACTATGACACGGGCATTAGCCGCCATGATATCGCCTTACGGAGAGGGTGGAACCTGAACCGCTTTCGTGTTTGTGTCAACGAAGGTACCTCATGCAAAAAGCTAAGTGTCAGTGATGACGTCGCACCAACCAGAGGTTATGTTTGGCACGTGAAATCAGAAGCTTCGATCTTGATCTGGCCAGGGGGAGCGAAGTTTGTCCATGTCTCCACTTGCCGCTCCTTAACACAAGTTAGACTGTCCCTCCGTACTAAGGTAACTCAATGGAAGGTTTGATAGATAAGGTACCGACGTTGGTATTTTACTATTATTAGTTAGCATGATTCAACGTGTGCCTTACTTGAGCCTTTCTCTTGAATTATAACTATGTAGTGTTTTGTGAGAATAGTTGTAAAGTATTAATGGCTTTGATCCATATTCCTACATGTGGAGTAAATATCTGGTGTCAACTGTGCTGTGTCTCAAAGTCCCCAATTAATTATTCCCCAGTCAGCGCCCTGCTCCCCGTCAGGAACCATCAAATTCCATATGAGCCTCGGCTAGCCACCAACAAGCAACATATCCTCAACACACAGCAAACGATAACAGAACTTAATCACTTGCCAGGTTCACTCTTGTAACAGCTCGTGGCCCTCGACGATTAGACTCTCTATATACAAAGCTTCCACTATGCGCAATACAACTCTTTGACACCTGTACTAGCGGATGGATCCTTGCTGCCACGAGGCACACTATCTGATCTGGACAAAACAACAATATGTTACATGAAATAATGATGGGATAATCATGACTAGACCGTGCCCCGTTCTTTTAGCGTGGAGGTCCCTACCTTCCACAGAAACAGAAAAGGAAAAACTAGAAATAAAAAAAAGCATGTCCCAATGTCCCATAAACGCCTCCCTGAGCACCGTGCCAAAAACTTCTCAAGGTGAAAAAAAAACGAAGGTCGTCTCAGTGTGCTTTGGTATATAGTAACGCAGTAAGGAAGCACCTATGGATGGGTGCAACGCAGCGCTGTGTTATACTTTGGCGACAGCCGCCGCGGCGGCATCGCGTGTTTCCATCTGTTGTTTCAAGTCTGCAACGACATGGTCCAGAGTCGAAACCTTGTCTGTAAGCGCCTTGACTTTCTCCTCTAGCGCCTGAACATACGCCCACACACTCGGATCACTCTGAGCAAACATGTTTCCACTGTCGTTGATAGACTGCGCGCCACTGCCGCTCCGGGTGTGGGAGAAGCCGGTTGACCCCGGCGCCGCGAACTCAGGATGCGACAACCCGGGAAGCTTAGGTCGGGGCTGCGAGTTATGTGGTGACTGTAAATCCGATGCTCGACGTCCGAACTGCGCCTGCTGCAGTTGCTGGGTCAAGCTAGGAGACCGTTGGCGCGCCAAGTTATTGGAGTCATGTCCTTGCACCCCAGGGCTCAATGGTTTTGGAGACTCTGTAATACCAGTCTGAGAATACATGTTCGCATTGGCGGCCGCAACGGACGCGATTCCCGCGGTAGAATTGTGCCCCGCAATGTTGTTGGCGACAGGCTGAGAAGAGTTGGAATTTGCCTGGTTTTGGTTAACATTGGGGGGATAAAGTCCCCCAGTCCCAGGTCGAGCACCAGGTGGTGGATATGTCCGAGCATGGGTGTTGTAGCCATCCACTTGTGCTCCTGTAACGTGCTGGGCGGTGATGCTTGGTAAACTTTGACGTCTCAATTCATCTTCCTCGGGGTTATCGTACGCAAGTCCAGACATGGCCGATTCATCAGCTTCGCCGAGACTGGTCTCAATATCGTTGTCATCAACGAAACTACCCATGCTGGATCGTCGCCCTGCACAGCCACCAGCGCCCTTAGAGTGACGAGCAAGCGCATCGCCACGAGCGAATTTTCGGTCACACTTGGGACAAACGTGGGGCTTCTCACCAGTGTGCAGTTTACCGTGACGCTTGAGGTCGTGCAGACGGCGGAAACGCATCTGGCATTCCGTGCATACGTATGGTTTCTCTTGGCTATGCGTCAACAAATGGCTCTTGAGGTTGTGGTGGCGTGTAAATTCAGTATTGCAGTAAGGACATTTATGCTTCTTTGACCCAGATGATGTGGGAGATGTCTGGCCTGGGGTGGGCATCGGGAAGCTCATCCCTCGAGTTGGGGTTTCTGTCAGGTTACCCGTAGCCTGAAGAGAGCCAGGGTACGATAGGGATCCAGGCTGATGCCTCTCTTCCTGCCCGACTACCTGCTGTAACGACTGGTGATGCTGCTGCTGATCGATTTTAGGGGCGTCCACTTCCATTGGAGTCGGGCTTTCGGTGACGGGGACCCCAACGAGGCTGTTGGTGCTCTGTGGACTTGGTGCGCCATGCTCTTCGACCTGACTTGTCGCGGTTTGCGCCAGCGACACGGGGTTTGTAGGCTTTGGAGATGGGTCCATGGCAGCTGTTGGTGCTAGCTGAGGCGCGTCAGCAGGACGGCTCATAGCCTGAACCGCTCCAGACATGAGGGAAGTTAGAACTCGGTGGCTAGGATTGTCGCTCGTGGGTGCTGGGGCCCGTGTCCCGTCGTCGTGATCGTCAACTTCGCGTCGCCGGCGCTCGTCCTCGAGGGCAGCTGCCGCGGTCAAAGGCGTCGGAGAAATACTCGACGCGAGTGCCAAACGGGCAGACTTGGTCGGTGATCCAAGTCCCAAAAGTCCCTGCGACTGCGCGACGAGGGAGCGCGGCGATGAAGGTGACGGTGAACGAGGCCGTTTGAGCAATCTGATAGCAGCGTCTTCTGAAGGGATGATAGTAGGAGGGGTCGCCTCTGCGCGCGTTGCGGGCGGGGGGTCGATCGCGGTAAAGGCGGAAGCGTCCGATGCCATAGAGGCAGATGGAAAGCAGAGAATTGGGGTTTTCAAATGCAAATCTGATCCAGCATGCGATCAATTTCGAGGTTTCGATGTCGCAACAGCCTTGGGCCAAAGGCACATATCGGGGCGAGATGGATTAATGTGTGGCTGGAGACGTGGCGAGAGCTGATATTTTCCCCCGGGTCAGGGCAGAGAGGCGAGTGAAGGAAGAAGCAAGCACTGGGTGGGCGGGTTTACGCTGTGGGCAGTGGGTGGCTTAGGCGAGGAATGCAACAAACAGAATTGAGGCTCGAGAACCGGCAATACAGTGGCGTGCAGAACGGACGATTTAAGGCAAGTATTCTGGGGAAATGACAATGAGCCAATGTATCCGTGAGAATGGTTGACAGTAATGACGATGTAGCACTGAAGGAGAGTTGTGCAAGGAGACGTAGAGAAAGAAAGTGAACAAGGCGGCCGATGAGAGAGATGCGAGGCGAAGATGGGCGATGAGCGATAGTGAGGGCCTCTGAAAGTGGGCAAGTGGGTAAGAACCTTCTCTGATTGGATAACAAAGCATGGCGGGTTGAATGAGTGGGGTACGTAAGAGGGAAAGAGTGTGTGGGCGTGTGTCAGTGGATTGTTGACAGCTGCCGGGCTGGTTCCTTCCAAAAAGGCCTGTCCTGTCTCTCAGGTGGGATCGTGCCAGAAACCTGGTAGGTACGTTGGGTTCGATGTACCCTGTCACCTTCCTTACCTTAAGTTATCCCGTCACGAATGTTTCTTTATTGTTTTGGGAAAGCACTATGTACCATGCAGCTCTTACCTAGCCTGTAGCATTAGCCGCATGGGAAGGCTTGCATTAGGTACCTGAAACACAATTATTTCACGCGACAATCATTCACAGAGATGATGTATAACGAGACATATTGGTGACGGTGTCTCGCCCAGTGAAGCCAACAAAACAACGCCAGCGACGCGAAAAACTAGTGGGAAGTTGGGAACATAGGGAAAAGGGAAACGCGCGCCTGGTTGGGGAACGCCCCGGAGCGGAAGATGACCACAGCCCAAAGTGAAAGCCCGAAGAGCGCCAAAGCGGACAGAAGTGGGTGATGCGAATACGTTTCTGGTATGAAGCGGCCGGCTAGAAACGTGCTGGGGAAAGGTCTAACTGAAAGTGACTGATTTTCGTTTCAAGGTACTTCGACGTCAGGTACCGCTATTCCCTGCTGAGGAAACATCCATCATTTGGCCAGCCAGCCAAGACATTCACCACCGTCCAACTGGAGTGGATGATTTGCCTGCATCTTGCAATCGCGATCCCAATGGAGTCATCATCGACAGTGATGTACTGTTTTATTGGCAAGCCGCCTCTTCAACACTCTTCTCGCCTCTTTTGACCCTACACCTCAAGCACAGCCCTTGCTTTGCGGAACTGGATGTCAAGATCTCAGCCTCTGACGGGGCCGCCCGAGGCGCACATATATACCTTCTTACCGCAGTCAATAGCATGTGCCTGCAAGACGAAGGACAGACGGGAAGACGCTCTCCTTCCACGCTGAGCGGGAGATGACGACAGCTACTTCTGGCGTCGTTCTTCTTTATGACACTTCGGATACTGAAGGACTTACTTGTACTTGGGTCGAGAGTATCGGATATCTAGCCTCAGGACGACCCACTGATTACCTTCGGGTTCTCCAAATCGACAAGGCAAACAGGTTCCACAAGCTACCGTAATAAGCGGCATGTCACTGCTCTATCGTGGGATGAGAGGCGGATCGAGTTGACTCGAAGGCGAGAAAATGAACAAGGAACAAGAAACGTGGGAACAGTGAATGAAGACTTACTACCGCCCGCTCTGTCCGGGCCTATTATAACATTCGATCATTGCAATGAGAAACAAGATGAGGGCAAATAGTTCACAATGACCAAACCTTCTGGTTTGTAGTACTCTTAGGTTTTCTCATCTTTTTGAGCAGACATCAAATGAACCTACCGTCTCAATCTATCGTAACGCCCCAGCTGAAGGCTTGTCTTCAACCTCTGTTCTGTTTCCCTGAGCCAAGGTACCCAGGTAGCATTGGTTCAGGGGACTGGGGGCAACGAAGCTGAACCAATCCTTGCTCAACTCAACTTCCCTCAGGTGAACCAAATGGTGGCGGTGCGATCAAGCGCCTCGTAAATGGACCTCATATCCATGAACCATGTTCAAAATACAACTGTGGCACCCCTACTCCGTATGATGCTCGGCGTTGGTGTGCGTGTGGGAAAGCCTAGAAAGTCCAAAAAAATCCTGCCACTCGATGGTACATCTATAGTGGTGTGGCTGATCCTAGCAATGCGAACATCCAGCCTTCTACTCCGCCACGCCTGTCGTCACTAACTCTCTGTGTTCCCCCGAGACTTCCAAAGCTCGTTGGAGAGGCTGATGGATACTCAAAACCTGGAAAACTTATTGAGGGTTTTGTCAATTTATGGTGTCCGACTCGGTACCTTGTAGCAATATGCCACAATGCACGCCACCCTTGTGCAGGTTAAACTTGTCAGCCAAAGCCCTGCAATTAGGCATTATATAGCAAGCATATCATGATGCTTGTAAATTATGCCCATCGCAATGACAGCCTCCTTATTAGTAGCTTCCCTAACTCATATCAGATCACGTTTTCAGTTTATATCAAGCATCAAGTCAGTGGTCAAGTTCCATTCGCTTTAGCACGATATTAACGTGGCTCGCAGGCTCGCAGGCAGCAGGCTTGGGAGGCTGGAGAGTCGCTGATCTCACGAGTATTCCCCATTTCTCGTCTCTAGCGGCTTGATTCACCGTCAACGTCACAGTGATCACATTAAACCGCCCACTTGCTGTTGTGGCTGTGAGACAATCAGGTTCGCTTCACCGGAAACAACTGAACTTGTTCAGCGCTTGCAAGACTATTTTCTCTTCAATGATATCCGATTTGTTCTGAACCAATATTGAGTGATATTCATGGTTTCATCTTAAGGACGTTTACCTCCGTAAGTGCTCGTTAAAAGAGCAAATAGTGGTGTACCGTCAAGTTAGTCCCGCCATGGAGCTTTCAAGTTCGTCATCCGGCTTTCCTATACAGTCCCAGCACTTTGGCCTTGGTACACACAGGTTCATACCAGCGCAAAGTGATGTCCCAATTCCATCTGGGCCTCGGTGACTTTCCTGAACCCTTCGACACACTCCCACGCCAAGACGTTTCCCCAAAAAGTGCCTTGTTAAACCCGGTGTAAACGCCTCAACCCGTTCGATTTGGTGAGAATCCTATGTCATTGAACTGATTGGACACTGCCTATTCCTTTTCAGCTGGTAAGTGGTCGGACAACAAGCCTGTCATGTACGTTCTGCTGGTGTAATTACTGCAGGCGTCCCTTCTAGAAGCTGCGTGTGGTCTTTGCTACTTCGACAAGAAAGCGACGGGGTGACTTACGGTTGTTGTTTCTGGCTACTCTGTTCGGGCCCGTTTCATACAATTCTTGGTGTTTGTGTATGGCCGCCTCGACCCATATCCAGCGTGCATGAACAGTAGCCTTAAAGTGAGGTTTCCCCAGCTGTGTAATGCTTTTCCTGGTTCAGGGTTTACTCTTTGATATGGACTAATAGTTGCTACTTGTCTGTAATCTCTACATGTACAGTTACACATATCTTAAGGCGTGCCTGGCGTGCGTGTTACCATAATTTTTGCTCTCCATGAATGAATCCTTCGGGGTTCATCACTCCTGCAGGTCAGCCAGATGTGGTCTGCTTGAAATGTGGTTTAGTCGTGATGCAAGTCAGACCTCAAGACTTCATTCCACTCAACACGAATCTGAGTCATTGCGTGCCATGGCCACAATGTACATTCCAGGTATGGTCTTTTTGTCGTTGGGTCGTCCTGGCACAAGTTCCATGCTTCTATTGTCATGTTCATTCATAGGGCCGTTGTCCTGGGCTCCTAGCTGTTGCAAGTTGTCTCAGGTGAGGTTTTTTTATCTTTCCCATGACGAGCACCATTGAGTAGGTATCTTGAAACCTATATAACAACCGCATTCTTACGTGACTCGTGGTTTAATTAGATGTCTGACTGAGATATTGTATTGTTATCTGGCTTATGTGATTCGACGGCTGTGCTCTGTCTCTTGATGCTGATGATGTTGCAACACTGCCGGCTCACAGTTTGCATTTCGGTAGTTTTGGAATTTCCAAGACACATCTGAACAGAGACGCATACGGAGTAGGTATAAGACTACTGTAGACTCGGGAATGTAGAAATTCAATAGGAGTTGCATGAGTCAGATGACCATTGTCGACCTCAATAAGACCGTGTCGAGGTTTAGGGTAGGCGGTGCTCAATTACCTACAGAACCATAATTGAAAGGGTGCCTTGAATCATTCGTGCATTGTGATGAGTCGTGTGAAGTACCTTATATCCAGGGCAGTATATTGTATTATATGACAGGCACTCAATGGCGTCGTTGCAGTTGATTGGATACTCTGAGCTTCAAACTTCAAACCACTCCCCGAGTCGAGTCTCTAGCCTACTTATATTCGAGGAAGTGTAACCATTGTTTCCCACACCTTTGTAGTGGATTGCCCTGGGAAACATGAACTGCACACTGCACATCAACACATGGTAACTGGTGTCGAGTTAACTAAGACCATCCACCACGGTGGAATGCAGCTCCACGTCATATGAATCGTACCATGTAACCAGGACCAAATTAAACTAAAGTATACAAAGCAAACGGGTGACGAATGCTTAGGAGACGCGAAAGTCTCAGCTCCGTTATGATACTAATTCAACCACAGGAGCAGACATACCGTGCCCTACAGATCACAACAGATATCATGGCCACTAGCCAAATTGCAAGACGAAATTAGACATATCAGTGGGCTGGAAGGACAAAGAAGACTCAGCGGGAAAAGGAGCCTTAATATATAGACAATGTCAACGCTGTGAAACATATTCAAGGGAAGTGACAGTCTGTACCAAGGTCGTACATATAAAATCCACCTAACTAGCTCCTATTAGTTGGGGTAGTATCCCAGAGCAGTGTTTCGGACGCTCAAGGCGGTCCGGCTAGGAGAGGGAAGAACTCTTGAGGACTGTAACAATAAGCAATACAATTTTTTCTCTTCTTTTTTATTTTATTTTTAAAATAAGAAAATAAAAAATCCAGATAAGCTGCTGTAAGGTTAGGGGACTATTTAATGAATATATTTTGGAATATTCTGTCAAGGCCTGAAGTTTCCTTGCTTTCCGAGGTCTGTGTTACAGAGGAGGTATAGAGGTTTTAAAAAAAAAAAGCCATTGAAAGAGGGATCTACCTAGCCCTTAAGCTTCAGGGGCAACGTACATGCTTGGCTGATTCTTGAATATTTTAATACCGGATTACCTGTTAACGTCAGATATAGAGAAACTGGCTACCCTTAATAAAATACTAAAAATAAGATATAATTAGGAACTTAATTAATTAATTATTATTATATTTTTCTAATTTAATAAAATTTATATTAATAAATATTTAAATAAAATTAAATATAAAGATCTTTAAGTTTTAATTTTTTAATATAATTTAATATTCTTTATAGTTATAATACTTTTTATATTTATTTATAAGCCTTTAAAATTATTAATATCTTTATAAACTTAATATTTTTATTATATATAATTTTTTTATTTTTTTTTAAAAAATATTTCTTTTATTTTATTTATAATATTATAATTTTTTATTTTTAATACTTAATTAAAAAGTTATAACTATTAAATTAATTATTAATTTTTTTTTAAAAAATAGCTTAATAATTAAATTATTAAAAATAATATTTAAAATAACTTAAAAGACTTAATAAAGCTATAATATACTTAATAAGTAAGCCAGTTAGATAAGTAAGCTAGTTAAAAATCCCTTAACTTATAACATTTCTATTTAATTAAATACTTCTTAGCTATTAAATATATTATAACCTTTAGATAAAGCTAAAATCCTTTTTATATTTTAGGCCCTTTAAAATAACCTAAAGCTAAGTATTTAATATATTATAAAGAACTATAAGGTTAAATATAATACCCTCTATAACTAAAAGAATAGTATTTAATTATAATATAATTTTATTTTAAATTTATAGAGATTATTTAATTTAAAAAAGTAAATAATAATTTAATTTATTTTTAATTTAAATTTATAAGGATTTCCTTTATACTTATATTTTATAAAAGAAATAGTTAATTCTTTACTTATTAACTATAATATATTATCTATTAGTAAGTATTAAGCTTATAACTTTATAAAGTAATAATTAAAGCTAAAGATATATTTATTTTAAAGATATAACTATTAAAGAGCTAAATATAAAGATCTAATTATTATTTATAGTTAGTTTTAACTTATATAAAATATAATTATAAAATATAGTATTTAATTAAATAATATTTAAAACTTTAATAAGATTAGCTTTATAATAGGCCTTATTATAGCTAGAATAGCTATTATAGATTTAAAAATATAAAAAAGGCTAAAATTAATATAGCCTAAAAACTAAAAATAGATTACTATAATTTAAGTAATTAATATAAAAAGTTAATTAATTATACTATTTATTATTAATATAAATTAATATTACTTTATTAATTAATATTAAAAATATAACCTTTTAAATAATTAAGTTATTATAATAAATTAAAATAAGTAAATAAATAATAAATTAGGTCTTAAATAATTAAAGTACTTTAATTAATCTATAATTAAATAATTAAATACTTAATATTATCTTTTAATCCTTAATAATTATAAAAGCTATTACTTAATTAATTTTAAAAGATATTATATAAAAAATAAAATTATTATACTTTATATACCTATTTATATATTTTATTTACTTTAGCCTTTTAATATTAAGTACTTTAGGCTATTAAAAAAGGCTTATAATTAAAAAATAAAATATTTAATTAAATACTTTATAACTTATATTTTTAAAATTAAATTCTTTTTTACCTTTTATATTATATTTAAAGCTACCTTTATAAAAAGTAATATTTAAAAAGGTTTTAAAAAAACTAGGCTTACTTTTTTTAACTTAAAAACTATAATTTTAAAGCTTAATATATAGCTATAAACCTTAATACCTCTTAAAAAGGCTACTTAATTATTAATACTATAAGCTTTAAAGACCCTAAAGATAGTAATTAAGGCCTAATTTTAGTTTAAATACTTTAAAAAGTAAATTAAAAGGTATTATAATAGCTCCCTAAAGTCTATTATTAAAGCTTTAAAGTTAGCTATTAAAGTAATAAAGGCAGTTATATATAAAGTTATATTATTAAGGGTTAAGCTTTATAATCTTTAGGATATAAATAAAATATTAAATTAATACTATAGGGCAAAAAGGATTAAATTATAAAAAAAAAGAACTATAATTATATAGAAAGTATTATAAATAATTAATTAAATAAATATTAATATATAAATAATAGCTAAATTATTAAAAAGTAGTAATTAAAAAAGGTTAAAATAACTAAATAATTAATACTATAATATATATAGTAAGGATAGTTATAATATAAGAACTTATTAAGTAGTTTTTAAGTTATTTAAAGAGAAATTTAATAAGTAAAAGCTAGCCTTTTTAAACTATAGGTTAAGCTTTTTAAGCTATAGGTTAAAAAGGTTAAAGAAAGTAATTAACTTACTTATCTAACTGGCTTGCTTATTAAGCATATTATAGATAATTAAAGAGTTATAAAAAAATTAAAATTCTTTAGTTTTATTAAAAAAATAGCTATAATAATAAAAATAAATATTTTAAAAGTTTAAATAACTATTAGGTTTATTAAAACCTTTATTAAATTAATTAATTATAATTTAATTACTTTTTAGCTAATTAAGGTATTTAACTTTATAATAACTTCTTTTAAGGCTTTATTATAATTATGTAAAAAGGTAATCTTATTAATATAACTTAAATTTATAATAGAAGTAAGATTTAAAAGAAATTTTTAATATACCCTTTTTAATAGTCTAAAGACTGTAATATTTAATAGTTAAAAGATATAAAAAATATATATTAAAAGGAAAAATATAAATTTATTATTATTATAATACTTAAATAAAAAGTTATTAATTATATAATTTCTATAATTATTAAAGATTAATAAATAAAGTTTTTTTTTAAAATTTTTAGGCTTTATTAATAAAATAAATACTATTTTTAGCTAAATTAATATAATATAATTATTTATTTAGCCTTTTTTATTATTAATAAATCTTTAATCTTTTAAAAAGTTTAATTTTTTTAAAAAATATTATTATTAAACTATTTTCCTTTTAAAAATTATTAAAAGTCTTAAGACTTTTTTTATTATTAAAATATACTTAAAGATTATAATTTAAAACTTTAAATTAAGCTAATAAATAAATATTAACTTTTTATTTTTTAATTTAATAAAAAGACTATTTAGTTTTATTTTTTTTATTATATTAACTTTATTAATATTATATTTATTTTTTTATTTAATTATTTAAATTATTAATATTAATAATAATATAAAAAAAGCCTTAATAAGTTTAATAAATACTTTCTTATATTAATTAAAATTTATATACTTTTTTAATAAAGTTTTTATTTCTTTATTTTTATTTATAAAAGTAAATAATTAATATTTTTTAATACCTTTTAAAAAGCTATTATATATTATAATTTCCCTAATTTAAATTACTACTTCTTTATTAATATTACTTTAACTATAGCTCTTAAATATAAGGTTAATTAATTATATATCTAGGTATATATATTTAATTAGTAAAGTTATTATTAACTTTAGGTTAATTTAACTTTTACTAATTAACTTATATAAAAGTTAATTTAATTCCTTTAAACCTTTAGTTTAACTTTACTATTACCCTATATTTATCTTTAACCTCTATATAAGTAAGAGAAAGCTAAATATATATTTAGCCTTAATAATTACATTCTATAGCCACTATTTATAGCTAGCTAAGCTTAAAAAGGCAGCTAGAAAGGTAGCCTAATTAGTTATTAAGGTCTTGCCTTACCTTATAGCTTCTTTTAAGTCCTTTAATTATAATAGCTTTTTAGCTAGTTAATCTAGAGATATTATATAAAATAGAATATTTAAATCTATATAATTAATTATATTAATTAAGATATAATTAAAAATAGCTATTTTAATTAGGCTAAACTGGTTTTTTAATAAGAAGTTCTTTTTAATAGCTATAGCTATTATATAAAGCTTATAGTATTTATAGCCTATAGTTTCTATTAATATTAATTTAATTATATTAATAAAGTTATAATTAATTATATAATAAGTTTAATTAGCCTGCAGGCTATTATATATAGGTATTATAATAGTAGCTATAATTAATATTAATAACTATAATTAATAATTAGGTTAGGGAATACACTTAAGTGTAATATATTGGAAAGCTTGTGTATTGTCTTTCTTTTAAAAGAGGGGAAATTCTATATTTAAATCCCTTAACTTCTAGCATCTTGCTAAGGTTTTACCTAAATATAAGTAATTATTTTATTCTCTTAATTTAATATCCCTCTTTAGTATATAATAATTCTAATAGTAATATACTAATCTTAAAGATTTAAGTATTATATTATATTACTTTAGTAAGATATTAGTAAACTGTTATAAGGTAGTTTATACTTATATTATTTTAATAATTAAATTTTAGTATTTATATTTTTTTATTTTATTAAAATTATTAATTTTTAGTAAGTTTTTATTAATATTTTATTTACTTATCTTTAAAATTCTTTAGTTATAATTTTTAATAATTTTATTATTATATTTTATATTAACTTCTATATAAATATTCTTTAAGAGTTTATTTATAATCTAGAGGTTTAGCTAATTAATTAATCTTTTAGTAAGATTTTATATTTTTACTGTATCTATAATATTTACTATAATCTCTCTCTTTAATACTATACTAGCCCCTTACTAAAGTGTTATATTTTTTATATTAATAATTAAAAGAAGTATAGCTCTATATATATTTCTTTACCTTAATTATTAGGTCTTTATTAATATTTTACTGGTTTTTTATAAATACTTTAGTGCAGTTTAGGCTTACTATTTAGTAATTAAGTGCCTTTAGAATTATTTTATTAATAAGAAATTTAATTCTATTTAGGTCTAGTAGGCCTATACTGTAATTAAGTCTTATAGTATAGTTTAATAAGTAGTTATTAATTATATATATAATCTTGCTTTTAGTAGTAATAGCATTTTAGCTATTATAATTTAGTCTTAAGATATTATATTTTTTTAAGACTTTTAGGCACTTTAGTGCCTTATTTCTATATATTTTTTATTAAGGCTTTTTTAACTTTTTAGCTAACTTAATTTTAAGGTAGTATTAAACTTACTTTTAAGGAAGTATTTACTTAAGTTACCTCTATAATACCCCTTTATACCTATAATATCTTTATTATAACTTACCTTTATTTAGTAATCTTTTATCTAAATACCTATAAGGATATCTCTATTAAGGGCAAGAGGACTTATAATAAACTCCTATTTATATTTAAAGTTAAGCTAGCTTTTTATACTTTACTTAATAAGCATTTAGATAATCCTATTTTTAATATTTTAGTTGCTTTTACTGGCATTACTTCTATTAGTTATTTTAGCTAGTTTACTCCTGCTTATTATTAAGGTGCTATTAAGCCTCTTTATATCCCTAAGTAATTTAGCTAGAGGTTTTTAGTTCTTTAGTCTTTATTATATAGTTAGTATTAATTATATAAGTATTTATTAGGGCTTTACCCTTTTTATACTTTAGTAGTTTTTTAAAGGTAATAAATTTAAATTAAATCTTTTAGGTATTTATTTTATTATATAACTTAATTTAAAATAATTTCTATTTACTGTTTAATTACTATAATTTTAATAAGCCTTAATTACTTAAGAAAATTTTAAAATTTCTTATTAATAAGGTTTTTAGTTAGGCTATTAGCTATTAATTAAGTTAATAGGGTATATATTATATTTACTATCCTATTTACTACTTTTTATTTTAGCTAATAGTTATAGATTTATATATATTATAGCTTTATATATAGCTTAATTAATTCCTCTTTAATTAGTTAAATAGTTTATAAGTTATTGCATTAAATAGTTACCTTTAGTAGCTTAGCAGGGCCTTATTAAGGGATCTTATCTTTTAGATTAACTTATAATAAGAATATAAGCTAGCTTATAAAGATAGCCTCTTTAGCTATTTATAATAGGGCAAGTAATTCTGCCTTAATAATAGATATAGTTATAATATCTTACTTATTTACTTACTAGCTTATTACTTCTCTAAATAGTTATATAGTAAAGGCCTATAAGCTTTAATAATCTATTAAGTTATTAATAAAGCTTACATTTAAGGCTATTAATAACTTATTAACTAAAGAGTTATTATTACTTTTAAATTAAAGGGCTAAGTCTTTAGTTTAGGTAAAATACTATAGTGCTTTATCTGCCACTTTATAATATTATAGTTTTAGGTTTTAGTTAAATCTTATTAATTAGCTAGCTATAAAGGCAATATTTAGGTAAGTTATTACTATAGTATATATAATAGTACTTACTTTCTATTAGTAACTATTTATACTTTTTAGGCTTAATAATTTAGTATATAGTAATAACTCTTTTTATACTATTAAGATAACTGCTTTATATCTTAATAGGGGGTCTAGAAGTAATTATTGCATTTTATTAATATATATAGCTTAGGAAAGCTATAGGTAACAGTTTAGTCTATCCCTTATAACCTTAATGCCTAAAAACTATTATAGGGTCTTACCTCTTTTAATATAATATATCTCTTATAACTTTTTTATTAAATCTTTTGCCTTTTTTTTTATTTTTTTAGATAGTAAAGAATATAGTTATTTATATAAAAGAAAAATACTATATTACCTTAAACCTAATAACAGTTTTTACTAAGTATTTAGTGAAATCCTATATATAATAGACCTTTCTTAAAGTGTTTTTACTATAAAAGAGGTAACCTTTAGAGTCTATATAATACCTTTTATAGCTTAAGGACTATACTGGGTTTTTAGTAATCTATTAGCATTTTTATATATATATCTTTATTTAATATTAATTATATAAATATATTAACTGTATTATACTAAAGCATCTTATAGTTAAATCTAGTTATAATTGCTATTAAAACCCTAAAAGACATTCTGGCTAGTATAGCTATATATATATCTTGGCTATCCTTTGCCTATTAGTCTCTCTAGATTACTAATCTTGCCTTAATTTTTAGGAATCTTTTATATTTATCTAACTTATAGATATATATTTAGTAATATTTAAGTATTTAGTAACCCTTTATTATAGTCTTAGCTACTTCTATCTATAATTAAGAGAGTTTATAGCTCTTTAAATAAGCTTTTTCTGCCTTTTAGATTGTATCTTAATATAGATAACTCTTTATATTAGTATATAAGCTAGAGAGCCTCTTTAGGAGCTTTTAATATATATTAATATAAGGCCCCTTTTTCTTATTTAGTATAGAGCTTATTCTATCCCTTTAGGCCTTCTGCTTTTCTATATTAAATTAGTTTAAAGGCTAAGGTAAGCTCTCTCTTTTTAGTAAGTTTTTAAAGCTAGCTAGATTTTTTTAACTTTTATAACCTTAAGTCTTTTATTAGGTGCCTATATATATTTTATACTATAGTATCTCTGCTAGAAATACTATATTAAATAGAATATAATTTCTTACTTATATTTTAATAAAGGTTTTACTTATTGGCTTACTACCTCTTTTTACCTTTAAGTTATCTTTTATTATATAGAAAAAACCTAATAGAGGTAATTTTAGGGGTATTAGTAATAGCTTAAATCTAAACTAAATATATAATTTTAATTCCTTGCCTATCTTTATTAAGTTATTGGCTTTAGGGCTTATAAATTCTATATTTTTATTAGTAATTTTATTTAATTCTTTATTTACTAAATATATTTACTATAGATTAGGCTAAGTTTATTAAAGTAAGATTAATTTCTTAATTTATTTCTTTATTATTGCTAGGTCTTTGGCCTATAGGTTATCTTAAAGGGTTACCGTATTTCTATTAAAGTACTAATATTTATTAAAGGTAATATTCTATATTAAGAATACCTCCTTATTTAATAGGTTTTAAATCCTATAGGAATTACTTAATATATATTCTATTAGGTATTTAATTTACCCTTTAGGGGTTTAATAATATAATTTATTGCATTATAGTTATATATCCTTTATTAGTGTAAACGCTTTATATCTATATACTTTAAGGTATAATAAGTCTAGTTTTATTAACTGCTTAGCTATATACTTTAAGTAAAATATTTTATATAATAACTTATACTATCTTTAAATTGATAGTATATAGTTATAAAGATAGGTGGCTACTTTTATTAATTTAGGCTAGAGGTATTTTAGAATTTTTATATCTACCTTTATTGCCCTGCTTTTCTAAATAATAACTATAGCTATTCTTTTTATATTATTATTTTAAGCCTATATATTTAAAGTAAATAGTTTATATTATATTCCTTACTAAACTATTTTAATATATACTTATAGATAGGTTATTATAATCTTATTATTGTATTTAATTACCTTTATTTTTTTAAAGTATTATACTTCTATTATATTTAAGAAGCCTTTTAGTGCTAAAAGGATAATAAGGGTTATCTAATTAGTTATATAATAGTTTTAAGTAAACCTTAATACTCTATTTATAAATATCTATATTAAACTATAGCCTATATATCTTAATAATATAGGGTAGAAATTTATAGCTATTTAATTTCTTAGATTTATAATTTAAACTAACTCTTAAGGAGTGTAATATACCAGTTAGTAAGCTTTTACCACTTTATATATATTATAGTTAACTATAGTTATTTACTA
The DNA here is from genome assembly GCF_900079805.1 of Fusarium fujikuroi IMI 58289. Lineage (NCBI taxonomy): Eukaryota > Fungi > Ascomycota > Sordariomycetes > Hypocreales > Nectriaceae > Fusarium > Fusarium fujikuroi. Next base: position 1,741,816 of record NC_036622.1, on the reverse strand, counting down.
TATTTCTATTAGAATTTTTAACTTTATCTATACTTCTCTTATAGATATAACTAGGCATTAAAGAGCCTCTGGCCTTAGGTGGCCTAACCTTAAGTACTATATTAAGGTATTACCTCTTAATGGCTTTCTTTTAGTCTATATTATATATATATACTATTTTAAAGGAATAGAAAGTGTATTTACTGCTAGTCTAGCTTATATTAGTTTTAAGTCTTAAAGAGAATGCTTATATTTAAGTATTTATTGCCTTTTAATCTCTAAAACCTTATTAAGTTTACTTCTATTTAAATACTATAAATAATTATTTCTTAGGCTTATATTCTATTAAATTCCTTATTTTCTTAATTTAATAAATAATATTAAGTTTATAGCTAATATAATATATAAAGCTATATTATAGAGTTATAATATTCTTAATATACTATTACTTAACTTAAGTTTAATTTACACTTTACTATATCTCTCTATTAGGATCTATATTACTTTTAACTAAAAGAAGTCTTTAAGGGCTACTGCCTTAAGGTTTTTTATTTACTTTATATCCCTAAATATATATATAGTTACTCCTAAATTTAATAATATACTTTTATTTAAAGGATAATAATTAGCTATTATTAGGCCTGCACTTAGCTAAATAAAGCTAACTAAATATAGTTAGGTTAATCCTTTTAGTTTTAGCTTTCTAATTTAATTAATTATACTTTCCTTATTTTCTTTTATCTTTTTTTATATCTAGTTAGTAAAAGCCTATATTAGTTTAAACCTAATATAGGCCTTTTTAGAAAAAGTATAAAAGCAGTTTAATAAGGTATGCCTTAATCTATATGCTTTATATCTTCCTGCCTTATTTTTATTAGGTCTTTAGTAAGGATATTTCTTTCCTTTTTACTTCTTTTATTTAAGCTTTCTTAAGGTATTTTAATCTTCTCTAGCCTTTTTCCTTTATTTAATTAAGAAGGCTTTATAGCTTACTTTAGCTCTTTATATATCTAGCTATAATATTAATATTAGCTAAATATCTACTACTATTATACTAATAGATAGAATATTAAACTAAATATAATTTATTTAGGTAATACTATAGGCATTTACTTATAACTCTAGTAAGGTTAACCTTAAAGCTATAATAAGATTAGGAAACTATTAATTTACCTCTTTAGCCTCTTATAGGCCTATATTTTAGGCTTTATTAATTAAAATCCTTTATTATTTAAGTTAATTACTTACTTCTTTATAAATTATATATTTATAGTATATAGGTTTTATTAAGACTTTTCTATATATTTGGCAAGCCTTTTACTTTTACTTTATTTATATTAAGGAGAACTTATTATAGAGAGACTAAACCTATTTTACTAAAGTATTATCTTCTAAAAAATAGTGCCTTATAATCCCTTTATTTACTGTATTTAGTACTTAATCTTAAATAATAAATATCTTCCTCTTTAAGTCCTTATAGTTCTTTAGATATATTTTATATATTGCCTTTATTATAGTAACTATTTAGTAATCTTTTTCTATAAAATATAGTATTTATTAAGTCTATATTTTATATTTAATATAATTTCTATTTAATTTAATAATAAAAGGATTAACTTCCTATATAGCTATCTTTTATATTAATAAAGATAATACTTCTATAGTAGTTACTGCTTTAGCGGCTATAGCACTTTACTGTTTTACTGCTAATATATTAAGGGGTATAAATATAACTACCTTAAGGGTAGGCTTATTAAATACTATTAGGTTAATATAGGCCTATAAATCCTTATTCTTTAATTTAACCTTTAGGGCCTTATATTAGCTAATTTACTTATTATTAGATTTAAGCCTAATTATCTAATTAGTTATTATTTTAAATATCTTTAGTAAGCATTAGGCTTTCCTTCTTAGTTATACTTATAGTAGTTTTTCTTATAAATAAGACTTTTAATTATTAGAAAGTTTATATATTATCTTTCTTCTAGAAGAGGGGAAATTCTATATCTAAATCCCTTAACTTCTGGCATCTTACTGAGGTTTTACCTAAATATAAGTAATTATTTTATTCTCCTAATTTGATATAATAGACTTAGCCTAGTTAAAAAGGTTAATTTAAGATATTTTAGTCTTTTAAGTAAGGTAAAGGAAAAAGGCTAATATAACTGCTAAAAGGTAAACCTGCAGGCAGTATTAATACTGCTTAATTAAGGCAGTAATTATACTATTAAGGCAGATAAACTTTATATAATTTTAACCTTTAAGATATAGGCCTACTATAGAGGCCTTATTATTTAAGCCTTTATATATAAAGTTAAAAGCTTAATAGCCTTATAAGGCTAATAGTAAAGAAAAAAAAATATATTATAATTTAATTTATAAAGTATTAAACCTATTAATATAATATAAAATATTTTAAATTAATTTAAATTAATATTTAATCTTTTAAATACCTTTTTTAAATAGCTAAAAGCTTTTAATTAAGTTTATAAGTTTATTTTAATATTATAATACCTTTAATTTAATCTTAAAGGGTAAAATAGTTAATACTATAAGTTATAATAGCTTTATTTATAAAAATTCTATTTATAACTATTTAAAAAGTAATATTTATATTTTTTTTAATAAATTTTATTATTTTAAATTAATTAATATAGTTTATAAGTTTTTATAATTAAAATTAGTAAAGTTATAAATTAATTAAGATATTATAAATTAGGTAGTTAAATTAAAAAGCAGGTAGCCGGTTTCTAGGGGTGGCCGGTTTCCCCGTATCTGACGTTACTGATCCATAGGCACACTAGCATGCTTCTCTGCAAAGACACATCCAGCCACTGTGACAAGACGAAACCATGTGGCGGCGGTCAGCGAGTTAACATCATATTGAGGAGAGGACGAAATTAGGTGCTGACGTGTGCCGCCGAACCGACAATATCCAGCCGATGAAAGACCCGAAGGCCAATGCAAGGGGAAGCAGGCAAAAAGTGGGGAGAAAAGAAAAGAAAAGAAAAGGAGGACGTTGGTCTAAGCTGTAAACAAGCTGGTTGCAATGCAAAACCAGAAAAGAAGAAAGACAAGAATGCCAAGGCTTGGGCTGGCTTGTCCAAAAGGGGGCTTCACCGTTTTAGAAACACCAGGAAGACAAAAAAGAAGAAGAAGAAGAAGAAGAAGGAGAAGAAGTGATTAAAGAAGAATAACCTTGACCGTCAGACTCAACAAAGTGGGCCCCGAGAAGCATCAGGAGAGACAGCGATGACTCGAGCAAGGAAACAAGATTAAGTATTTGCCGAGGCGTTGTCGATTGGATGCCGTCAATTGTTATTTTCGCATCCAGCCAGAATTCGCTTGGCGAATACCAGGATGAGCAATCATCGAGGCAGTCAGGGAATTAACAGGACGCGGCAATGCCGATCCAATTCTGACGCTCGGCGGATCAAAGCCAGACAGGATGCATTCAGTCACGAACCGTGCATCACGACATTGTATGTTTTTGAACGAGCTTGGTTGTTGATTTGCAAGTAATGGCTTGGGACCTCATTGAATTAGCAACCAACCAGATGAATGTATGGGTGTCGAACGTGTCCAGCAATATTGATATTAGAAGCTGGCAAGAGTGAGACCTTTCTAACTGGAGATTCATGGTTGTTACTGGCGGCTATCGATTGAGATGAGGGTTTGCTCGTAAAACTCGCCTTCGTGATTGGCTTTACCGCTAGGCCTCATTGTGAAACGGCTAACGGCCACCCCAAAGAGAGTTTTGAAGGGGTCTCTCTGATCTAGAACCCGAGAGTAACAGATTTAGAAGATTAGTGCCAGGTACCCGAAAGTGAAATGCAGCTGAGGCTTTAGGCTAGCACATACACTGTACTGCAATTGCGGAACAGAGCTCCACAGAGACCCCATGTCTAAGGTATGCACCTGGGCCTCATATAATTCGAGAAAAGTGGTCTGACTGGCTGTGTCATAAGGTAGACTGATGAACTACTCAGTCAATTCGCTTCATAGCATTTAGACCCCCACAGAACTATCCAAAAGATTCAGATGTTAGATCTGGCCTGTATTGAATGAACTGAACTCGCGGATGAGGACTGAGCCATAGAGAACCAAAGCCAAGGCCGACCTTAAGCTAAACAATTGCTTATCTGTAGATCCAGTGTGATCAGACGGCGGAAAGGGGTCTCGTGCTGGGTTCAGTGCTACATAGGCGCGCTATTGTACGAAGTACCGTATAGCGGCCCTCTACGTACTACTGAATGGTCGGTTGCTGTGGGAGTAGCGGTATAATTCCCCTATTTTCCTTGTATGTTAGTAGGCAGCTTGTCTACCTGTGGATACAACAAGCAAGGAAACGGGGATCTGTTCATCGCAATTTATGCCATGACGACGACAGCAGCGGGTAGGCAAATTGCATGGGCGTAGATGACAATGCGTACATCCGCAGTTCTTGGAGTGGTACGTAGGGCGCATATGTAACCAGTAACGGGTCAAGGGACCAAGAACAGAAGATTGATTGATTGTTGTTGACAACGTTCTCATGCGCAAGCGAACAAAGGAAAGGGGGAAATGTCGATCTCTCTTAATATGAGTGATGTTCCGAAGTACTGGCGCAAAGACCCTATTGGCTGATACCTACCTGTTACATTGCCTAGCTACTAAGGTAGCCATGCGCGCATTTATTCACTTTCGTTGTCCATTGTCAGGCGAGCTCTATTTTGGTAATGAGGACGGAAATGCGATTTGTTTTGGCAGGTGTGTGTTTTTTTCCCAGATGCCGCGCCAGCACTGTGCCTGGTTCCTGAGGGACATGGTCCAACAGGAACAGGGGAGGGACATGTGATGGATGGACCAGAACAGGGGTTAACTTGTGCTAGCCAACTAGAGGCACGGAGACGGGTCTGTGATGGAAGGTTACGGATACCCACCAAACCAAAAAAGGTGTAAATTCCCCCGTTCCTGGCAGACGACTCTTGAGCTGGATCGACAACAGTTGAGCCGATGGCCTGTCATGAACTCGCTCACATTACGGATATTAGTTGGTTGTCCTGCGTTGGTTTCTAGACGATTTCCTACTAGCATCCCCTGGACTGTTGTTGGTCTCATTGGCGTCTTCCCCTCCTTGTGAATCTCCCGGCCTCCCTTGGACTTGTAAGCTGGTCACCCCCTTGAATACTTTGCTAAATAGGAGCTCCCTTGACCGAGGTAGATCAATATGTCATGATCCAACGTATGGGCGTTGACTCTGGAACTGATGCTAGACTGATTGAGGCAGAAAATAAAACCCGCTTCTGGTATTTTTCTCGGTGTCATGTCTCACTTCATGACACGTTCTAGGGCCTGCTTGCGTCCCAGACCTCATCGTCGCCGGGTGCGCATTCATCAACAGGGCCCAACTTTTTCGGATGCCAATCTCTTGGTGAGGTCCGCCTAATCCTGGTTTCTGGGCAGTCTTCTTCTTGGACTTAATCAACACCCCCTGCTCATGCTCCTTACCTTAGTCCGCCCCCCCTTCGTATGTAGGCCTCCCCTAACTCCCCCAGTCCCTGGTCCCTCCCCAATCCTGGGTAAGACGCTGGACCTCTTTTCATTCTTATCCCCTTTCGTCTCCGTGAACCCTAGGCGCTTTGTTCCTCTTGCTTTCCTCGTGTGCTCCTTCCTTGCCAACTGAGAGTTTCATCTTTACTTACTCTCTCCCACACTCATTTATCAACTGTTTTTTGTTTTCCCCGGCTTCTTGCCTCATCACGTTCGCTTTTACAGCAGTCGCTCACTTCGTCGAGGGGATTGGATTAAATTTTCAGAAACACAACATTCTTTAAGAGACAAAAAAAGGTCAGTCGATGCGCAAAGAAGGGGGATAGTGGCGACTGGAGACGAGGCCGGTGTAGCAGAGACGAGATTCAAGTCATACCGATTCATGGAGCAACAACAATCATCACAAACACAACGACTACGAAATTCAAAAAATATATATCACAGGCAACCCGAGGGAAATTGATTATTGGTGGAAACTGGCCATGTGCGATGATGGAGTCGCAAGATGAATAATGTTGGGATGGGAAAGCAACATGAGCCAGGACACACGAACTATCTCTCGCCTGATCACCTGAAGCGACAGCAAACTCGACGACAGGACACTTTTCGTGTCTACACACGCAAATGATGCGCCACGCAAACCCTCATGTCTCATCGGCTCTCTTTCACGAGCATGCACTGTGGAATCGTCCCATAGCAACAGGAAAAGGTTGAAGGCTAATCACAAGTTTGAACTAGATATATAAGTTGAACCGTTACCATGAAGAACCTCATCACTTACACCCTTGCGGCTACGCTCGCCGCCGGTGCTACCGCCCAGCATCACCAGCACCAGCACATGCACGCTCGCCGCCACGCTGGCTCCAAGGTCGAGAAGCGTGACCCTGATGTTATCACCGAGTACGTTGTCGCCGCTACCGAGACCGTCTATGAGCTCGGTGGAGAGGAGATCGACATCCAGGCCGCCAAGGCTGGTCTCGATGGTGGTAGCCTCGTCATTGTTGGCGAGTCTAACCCTACCTACGATGCACCCGCAGCTCCTGCCACCAGTGCTGCTCAGCCCGCCAAGGTTTCTCAGCCCAAGAAGGAGGTGGGCGCTCAATTCTATGAGTCCAAGACTGCTGCGGCTACTACTGCTGTCTACTCGGCCCCAGCCGCCACCCAATCCAAGGCCTCCAAGCCTAAGTCTTCCAAGCCTAAGACAAGTGGCTCCGGCTCCAGCTACAGTGGCTCCAGCGGCGCCACTGGTGTTGACAAGAAGTTCGAGAGCGGTACTATCGACTGCAGCGAGTTCCCCTCAGATTATGGTGCTGTTGCCCTCGACTGGTTGAACCTTGGCGGCTGGTCTGGTATCCAGTACTGCCCTGACTACAGCTCCGTGTCCAAGCTAATCTACCAGATCGACACTGCTATCTCTGGCGACGGTTGCAAGCCCGGTGCTATGTGCTCCTACGCTTGCCCCGTTGGCTACCAGAAGACCCAGTGGCCCTCTGCTCAAGGTTCCGAGCGTGAGTCTATTGGTGGACTCTACTGCAACAAGGACGGCAAGCTCGAACTGACCCGTGACGGTTACGACACTCTTTGCGAATCTGGTGTTGGTGGTGTCACCATTCAAAACGACCTCGACGAGCAGGTTTGCACTTGCCGAACTGACTACCCCGGAACTGAGAACATGGTTATCCCTGCTGTCGCTGAGCCTGGTAGCAGCGTCGCTGTCTGCAACCCCAATCAGGACAAGTACTATGTCTGGGACGGTGTAGGCACCTCAGCCCAATACTACGTCAACAAGAAGGGCTACACTGTCAAGGAGGCTTGTGTTTGGGACAGCTCCACGGGCAAGGATGCCGGTAACTGGGCACCTGTTGTACTCGGCGTTGGCATGAAGAACGGCTTGACCTTTGTCTCCATTTTCCAGAACTCGCCAACCAGCACTGCCCTCCTTGACTTCAACATTGAGATCAAGGGCGGTAACAAGAAGTGCTCCTACATCGACGGCCAGTGGAGCGAGGGAACTGGCTGCACCGTAAGTTATTGTTGTCCCCTTGTGACATCGGCGAGATACTGACATTCTGTTCTAGACTGCTGCTTCTGAGGGCCAAAAGATTACTGTCCGATACTTTTAGAAGAGTGCTACTTGACTTCGTCAAGTAGGATGTGCGTTTTTGGAACTTCTTGTCAATATTCTGGGTGATAGAGCTTGGGACCTCTCGGCCGCGGGCCACGGACGAGCGCAAGCTGTTGGGCCTGAGTTGATTATATCGATAAGGTGTGCGGCGGCTGGCATGAGCAGGCTTTCTCCCATTTCTTGAGCCGGATTGAATCTCTTGGAAACGCTGGATGAGCAAGGACCTAAGAACGTTCCGACAGCCGATCTGCTGGCTTGTCTTGTTCTCAGCGTCCTTATCTAACAGTATTTGTTTTACTTTATTTTCTTATGTCAGCAAGTACTCCATATATTGCATTTTGGTCTGTTTCTTACATTGGACTCCTCACGGAAGGATCATGCCCTGAGCCATTGTTTGGCGACAGACGAATGCAGCCAGCGATTGTCAATTTTGCATTGGGAGGAGCCCTCAAGGTGTTTTATACCCCTAACCGAAGAGATGGCGATGGAAGAATCTTTTCGGCCAGCAATGAGATCAAGTGGTCAACGTCGTTGGGTCCTGGAATAGAAATGCCCCCTCTTTGAGCTTAGCTTGTCTATGTAATGTCTGTGATTTGGATAGTGTATAGTATCTTTTAAGTACGATAATTGCATTCTTTGGTAGCAATTCTTTGAAATTGTGAGGGGACAGACTGCTCTTTGATCGACATGCTCGATGAATGAATGAGTGGTCGTTGGACGGGATAGAATAGTCCCGTTCCGTGATGGTCTTAGTTAGGGAACGTCTTGTTCCCCAGACGCCACATGCGTTCACCACCTTGTTCGAACCTCTACCAACCACAATCTAGCATGTTGCCGCACTGCTGCTGCATGTGACCCTTGATCGGAACCAATCCTGGTTACCTTATGGGTGCGTCTACTCGCGTGTGCTGCTCCGTGCGTCATCTTCGATCACGAAGGGTAAGGATACATCTTGACAGGCCTCTAATACCCAGTAGTAAGTAAGCTGTCATTTCCAGTGGCCAGTAGCCAACTGGTGTTGCCTAGACACTTTCTAAGAATGCCGTTGAGGGTACAAGACGCTGGGCGCAACAGCAAAACGACGACTGTAACTGTGGAGGTTAACATCCAATGTATGAGGATGTTGGCTTGGCAGTTGGCTGCAGCCCAAGGTTGTATCTGTTTGGTGACAAAACCAGTCATATTTTGATACTGGACATTGATAAAGATAAAAAAAAATACAGCCAAATATTACCGCTAAAGGCGCATACCTGCAGGTCGCCTTCTAGTGGCGCATCACGATCCCATGCTTTCATCGTCATTGACTCCACATTATAATGTTTTACCCGGAGCCCATTTGTTTAAATACCTATCTTAGACGGCCTGCCCGTTGTAAGTGACAGCAGTCAGATTCTCCCACCTCACTCACTTCCGGTTCCTTCAAACTTCGGCACACCGACCATGTCGCTGAACCGTGTCCAAAGCATCGAGACGTTGACCGCTCCGCCCGGCCATGGCGCTTCGATTGAGAGGAGGGGGAGCGATGCGAGTTTGCGCGTCCGACGCTTGACTTTCAACCCTGTTCCTCAGGACTTCGAAACGGCTTCGTTGAGGCCAGATGAGCAGCATGCTCAGACTGTTGGGGCATTTGAGGTTCCTCAATGGAAGCGATTGCGTGAGTTTTCACTTATCAATGGATTGGATGTGTAGATAAGAAACCTATACTAACAAGTGAATCTAGTCCAGATTGGTGCCGCAGTTGTACACTGTCTCTTCGCTGCGGGCATAGGCAAGTCTCTTATCAAAACCTTGTCATCCATGGTAAAGTTGCTAACACTGTTTAGTCTTTGGCTATGCTGCCATCAAGCCAGTCCTAAAGCTTGAAGGTGCATATTCTGATGTCTGCAAGCTCAGCCACTACCAAAGCCCAGCCATTGACACAAACGCTATCTCTGATGATCCCCAGGACACATGCGTTGAGATCAGGCTCAACCTGATGTTCACAGTCGCTGCCGTTGGGACAAACGTTGCAGCTCTTCCTGTTGGCGCAATTCTCGACCATTTTGGTCCTCGTGTATGTGGCTTGCTTGGATGTCTCTTCCTAACGACAGGCACATTACTTATGGCATATGCTGGATCCCTGCCTTTCGACGGTCTTCTCCCCGGATACCTGTTCCTCGCTCTCGGGGGCCCATTCACATACATCTCGTCTTTTCAGCTTTCCAATGCCTTCCCGCGACACTCAGGTCTCATCCTTGCGCTCTTGACCGGCGCTTTCGACTCTTCGAGTGCATTGTTTCTCGTTTATCGTTTGATCTACAATGCCACAGAGGGCAGCTTCACCCTGCGCAAATTCTTCCTCGTCTACTTGATTGTCCCTGCTGTGATATTTGTCAGTCAAATTGTTGTCATGCCTGGACAGTCTTACAAGACTGTCGGCGAGCTTGTCGACCAAGCTGCGGAAGCGGATGAAAACATTGTTGTGCACTCGACATCGAGCACGCAGCAGGAGATTGACGAGCATACAGCTTTGCTCCGCGATGAGCGTCGTGAAGAGAGGGAAAGGCGCGAAGCTGTTGTACATGATATCGAGAACCTCCTTGGTTCGTCCAAGGGTGATGACCAAGTTGAGGCCAAAGAGAGACAGCATATTGCATCCGGTGTCTGGGGAGTCCTCCATGACCGCACTGTGGTAGATCAAATCCGCTCTCCTTGGTTCATCCTCATCTGCCTTTTCACTGTCGTTCAAATGACACGCATCAACTTCTTTGTCGCGACCATTCGACCGCAGTACGAAGCCATCTTTGGCGACCACGATCGTGCTGTAAGGATCAATACTTTCTTCGATGTAGCCTTGCCAGCAGGTGGAATATTTGCGATTCCCTTCATCGGAACAGCGCTTGACCATGTCAGCACTGTTCTTGTGCTATCGACACTCGTTGCAAGTGGCACGCTCATTGGTATCTTGGGCGTCCTGCCCTTTGAGTGGGCAGCATATACAGGCATTGCACTCTTTGTCTTGTACCGTCCATTTTATTACACTGCCGTGTCCGACTACAGTGCAAAGGTGTTTGGTTTTCGAACCTTCGGAACTGTGTATGGCCTCATTATCTGCCTCTCGGGCTTGTTGAACTTCTCACAATCTGGCCTGGATGTTTTGTTCCACGAGACCTTCAACGGTAACCCAGTGCCCGTTGATATTATGCTTCTTGTCATAGGTCTTGTCATTGGTATTGCACTTGTGGTGTTTGTGGCAGCTCAACTGCGAAGGATGCACCAGAAAGCCAGAGCTGGCATTGCCCAGTGATGCGGTAACAATTTCTTGGCTGCACTCAATTTTCTTTTCACTATGCTGAGTATTGGTTAGCGATTAGCACTATTGCACATTCCTGATCTTAGAAAAGCGTCCCAAAGGATAGTGCAAAAAAGGGGGCATTGTAAGTTCCAACATTGTATTTGAAGATCGCCATCTTCGAAAAGCGTATGTAGAACTACAGACCATAATCACCATGCTTGGATGCGACTATTAATAAAGGGCCATAAAGAAGCAGTTGATAGCGCCATTTCTAGTAAGAATTATATATAGGAGGAAATACACCAAAGAAAGCGTGATGCCTTGTCTACCTAAACATGGAACAAATTCCGCCACTGATATAGGGCTCTTCAGCGTGGTGTTTTCTGTTGCGTGCGAGACACTGACTAGAAACCTGAGGATGGTAAGTAACCAAACTTGCACGTGAGGGATCTTATGGCATCTGCTTTCTACTATATGCTGGCAATGGAGCATGAGTGGGTGGGAGGCTGTCGGATAGATATCCACTGTCTGGGGTGCTTTTGCAGAAGCCGATGGAATGGATTATTCTCACATGTTGACTTATGACTGGACATAGCTATATGGCTCCTGCTGATTCGTCGAGTTGTCCAACTTCTCTTCCTTGACACACATAATAGCCAGTATTGTGTTAGACGGAAGTTCATCATGAGGGAATCTCTGTGCTCATAGCTGGGTTCTCGGAGGAAGAAATACCTGAAAATATGGGAATGCTAGTGGGCTAAAGTTGACAACCCAAGACTATGTACAAGCACGCGAACAGCGTTGGATGACTCTGAATTGGCTGCTTGATAATGCAAAGGAAGTCAACAGAATGGGCCAAAGAATGATCAAATAAACCAATACAGTATATGGCGAATAGGTGTCTAGAATCTGACGTCGACCAGAGCCAGGTTCAAAGTGGCAGTGGGTTTCATTAAGCAGTATTACACCACTCTAAGTACACAGAGACCAACAGTCTAATATGTATGTACACGAAATCCTTCAGGTTCACGAATGGCTCTACTCGTTGATGACAGGAGTGTGGAAAGGATCCTCGCCACAGAACTGACCCCAGCCGTCAAGTTGAGCAGAAGCCCACTTCAAGATTTTGCTGAAACCCTTATCCTCGCCCTTGGGGGTGCAGTAGTAGGCATTATCGGATGAACTGAGCTTACCGGTTTTCTCAACAGAAGGAGGATACTCAATCTGGAGTACAGGCTTGCCAGCGTCGATGTATGTTTGGAAGTCCTCACAGAATGGCCAGTTCTCCTCGTCAGGATCCGTAGTGCCGCGGCAAGACTCGAGGACAGCGAAATCAAGGGTTGAGACAAGGTCCTCAGCAACTTCAGGTGCATTCTTCTGGCCCACGAGAAGACGGTTACCATCCTTGGTCTTGATTGAGTGGGCGTACTCTGCGAGATTCTTGAGATATTTGGTGTAGTCGGATGGCTTCAGTTTGAAGCCTGTAGGGTCCTCGCCATCCTGCTGCCAGGCGTCGACGTTGTCAGGGTCCACTGCATCGCATCCAATCTTTGCAGCAACGTCAAGGCGTGCTTTCTGAAGCTTGAGCACTGTTGAATCACGAATGTCGAGGTACCACTCCTCACTGTCATAAGGATAGGCCAAGGAATGGCCAATAACGGCCTTGGGAAATTGTTTGATATCCTTGTCCCATGACTGAAGAGCCCCGGCGTTGAAGTAGCAGATCACGAACTTTCCAGCACCCTGTATGAAGATTTCAGTATATTGCCATGTTATTTGGACTTGGAACAGCCAAGCATTACCTTGAGCAGGGGAATCATCTCTGGATAATCGCGGCCATGTCCCATATCGATGTCCCATACTTTGGCTTTGGACGGGATCAAATCGGCAACGGTATCGTGCTTGATAGGCTGGTGTAGGACAATTTCCCATTCCACGCCGGGTTTGAAATCGGATAGCTCAAACAAAGCTGAAGAAGCTGCGGCGGCAGGCTTTGCCTCTACCGCCTTGACATGGCTAGCAACCCGACATTCGTCCTTCCGACGAGCGCTTACAGAGCCGCCAACAGCCAGAACAGTAAGGGCAATTTGATGGAAAGTAACCATGGTTACCGATCTCGTATTTCGAGAAGATAAAACAAGTGTTGAACAAAGGGAGCTATTGCCGCAAAAGGTCCTGGGGAGGTATTGGAATGTGCAGTTGGAGACGAGTTCTTGAATTAGGAAATGTATGTGGACTTTGATAAGTTGAAGAAATCCCTGCGTGGAATGACTATGACCATATCCGTACAACGTCGTAATGTAAAAAGTTGCAGAGAAACCAAGCTGTGTATTATACCCTGACTTGACTCTACTGCTATTCCACTCGCTGTCATCAATATCATATCATTCCTTGGCAACTTGCCTCGTGCTCAAAGGGTGAGCTGGTGAGGTGGATACGGAAGGATTCTGTGGAACATGATGCAACAAAAAAACCCAACCATCATGCCCTAACACAGCCGTCTTCTGGGCATGATTTTCTAATGGCTTATTCAACAGTCATAAATAACAAGGGACGAAAGTTCCAAAGGTGCTGAATATGGTCACGCCAGAGGTGGAATAGTGGGTCGAGAGCGAAACCATCTCCAGTAGGAGATGAACTACATCCTTGTTTGAAATGCCCTTGTTGTGATGATCCTTTACAGACAAGGCGTTCAGGTGATCTTTTCAGCTTAGCTTTGACGAGCTCAAATAAGCTTACTCCGGAGTTAATATTATGTTCCGTACCTGGCTCGAGCTTTATCGGAGAAATGAAAGTGACCCACGAGTCACTGACAATACATGGTACTATTGACATTGAGGCGTTGAGAAGTACTCCGTGATTCAAAGCTGCATGGCGGTCCCGATTGCAGCTTCTCGGGCTTTCCGAACCTCGTCGCGTCTCTCTTCGTTTTCCTCCTTCAGCCGTTCCTCAACATCGTCTCTAATGGCACCAAGATCTGGCGGTATTGTCTGTAGCTGAACGCTTGGTGCTGCTTCCACAAACCGGAGCTGTTCCGTAACATGTTGCACAATCTCTTGCAGTCGCTTTGGGGGGTTCCGATTCACTCGTGGCTCGCCCAGGATTTGTTCCAGAGTAGGAAAGAGGGTATCCTGCCGGAAGTGATCACGCCATGGGGCATGTTCTGGAAGAATGGGGTTGATCTTGTCTTGAGCATTAATAGCAATACTCGTCTCGTAAGTCCATGCCCTCGCCACGTTCCTGGGAGTGTAGCCGCCGCCTCCGAAGAGGATCATGGGGATGCCCATTTCTTTGCAGAACTTGACACATGCACCGTGGCCTTGAACTTGGAGGTTGAAACGGCCCAGACGATCGCCGGCCAAAGAATCCGCACCGCATTGCAAAGCGATTGCACCCGGTCGGAATTTCTCCACAATCTTGCCAATGACAGTGTTGAATAAATGATCGTATTGCTCATCAGTGATACCGTCATTCAATGGTACGTTGAAAGCATGGTGAGCGCCCGGATTATGCTCGCTCTTAGGGCCGTTGTCATCGAGGGCGCCAGTCCCCGGGAAGAAGTTATTCGGGTCATATTTGTGAAAAGAGACTGTCATGACTCTGTCCGTTGAAAAAAAGGCTTCTTCAACACCGTCTCCGTGATGCACATCGATGTCGATGTATAATACTCGCGGGTAGTATCGAAGGAGTTCAAGAATGGCGATCACGATATCGTTGATATAACAAAATCCAGACGCTTCAGACCTCTTGGCATGATGAAGACCGCCACCCCAGGAAATGGCGATATCAGACTGCTTAGAGCAAATCTTCCTGGCCGCATCAAGAGATCCACCGGCTGATAATGAACAGTAATTGAAGAGGCCGTCAAAGAGGGGACAATCAGAGCCACCAAGGTTAAACTTGAGGTCAACCCCTTGGTTCTCGAGATCCCGAGGTACTGGCTCAGGAAGTACAGTACCAAGGAAATCTAGATAGTCAGAAGAGTGAAATTCTGCAAGCTCCTCATATGTGGCGGCTCTGGAGATGTAGTTATCCATCGCGAATGACATTCCGTAAGAGTAGATGAGACTCTTGGACAGGGTTAATCGCCACGGTTTCATGGGATGAGTGACTCCAAAATGATGCTTCTCAATGTCCGGGTTGCAGTGGAAGGAAACGTTGTAACCCTTGGGCCTTGTGATACCAGACTCTTCAGCCAGACGCTTGCACTTGTTGTAGAATTTAGCATTGTCCATCTCACTAGCCAGTCCCAGTGGCTGATTGGAGAACTCCTCAACGACCGAGTTATCACGATCCTCGTCTGCAATATGGGGAAGGTAGTTGGGTTTAGGCACCCGGTACCTATATGAGTCCATGTCCATCGTTGGAGTACAAGAAAAGAGGTGCTCTGGTATGGGTGTGCGACGTATGTAGTTGGTCCAGACGAAGAGTGACTTGAATAAGTCGTTGCCGTGTATCTGATACCAGATAATGATGATAGTGTGGCTGTAAGATACCGATGACACAATAGATAGCTTGAGACGGCTGCAAAGCTCTTCAAGTGATGATTTTTGACCCAAGTTTGGGTGGTGGTCGAGATGTGTGGTATGGGTAATGTAGTTGGTGAAATAGATAGCTCCAGATCTCACGAGTCGAAAATGCACAAATGCAAGCGGTTGGCAGTTGGAAGGCCCCACTATTACCTCAGGTTGTGGATGGTCTCTAGGTTGAGGCTGGGGGAAGTATAGCCAAGTCCCTTTCAGTGCAGCTACTAGGATCCGTGTGAGTTCATTAGAGACACAAGCGACTTAAAAATACCTTGCTATAGGGAAAGTCACCAGGAACCAACCTGCAGCTTCTATCTCTTAGTGCATCTTGGCCTATGCCAGAACGGTCATAGCACGGGCGAGTTTGAGCTGTGGCTTCGATGCCTACCTACTACCTTAGTACCTAAGTGGCTGTGAGAAACAACCTGTGGAACAGGCTACCTTAGAACTCCGTGGGTACCCTACCTAGTTCCCCAACTCTCAAAACTTACACCAGAAACGCCTCCACCTTTTCCCTTCATGCATTCTAATTCTGCCTGCCCATCCTTCTCAAATAGAGCATCCCACAAGAGAACACATTCGCGGCTGCTGCTTTTGATTCCGGCAGAGCAGAGCAGAGCAGAGCACCGCGACCTCCACTACTCTCAAGTCAAAAGAAAGGACAAGCGAGCAAGTGGGTATCGAGGTGAGCCGAGCCCGAGTCATTCATGTCGAGTTGCACTCCGCGTTCTTCTTTGGGACTTGCTTGATTTTGACCCAAAGCATTTGCCTTTGCCTTCACCTTCGTCTTCACCTTCGTCTCGCTTCGCCTTGCCTCGCAGGTCGCTGGAAACAGCCCTTTACTGCCCTGCTATTTTCTCTTACCATTTGGCTTCGGGACCCGTATCCGTCAGGCTATGGGACCACTTTGATTTTCTAGACCCTCGCCCTTGCCCTGTCTACATCAAGCCAACCAGCCATCATCAGATCGATACTTTTCATCTGCATTGTCATCAATCTGTTTTCTTCTTCTTCTTCTTCTTCTTCTTCTTCTTCCCTTTCATCTCCCGTATATGCTGGTCTCGCCACATATCGCTGCGCATTCGTTTCCACTGTCACAGGGGTCTCGGGCATCAGGCTTTGACGTTACCGCATCTTTGTCTTAGCTAGTATTGCTCGACCTTCTTATCGTTAACAATCATGCCTAGAGACGACTTGTCTATCGACTTCGTCAAGAGGATGCCTCAAGCCGAAGCCCTCGACCCTGGCTTGATCCTCGACGACTGGATTAACCGTGTCCAAAACCTCCCCGAAGAGATTCGCTTCATACAAGAAGAGGTCGCCGATAAAGATCGTCAATACTCCGAGTGCTTACGTACGATCGAGGACCGGGACGGGAAGATCCAGAAATGGATCAAGACAAACGGAAGCCATGAGCCAAACCCTAAGGAAGACCTTCTTCGAAAACAAGTCCGCGATAGTTTTGCGCAAGCCGACCAACTATCGAAAGAGAAGATCGCATTATGCCAGAAGATGCAGATCATAGTAGACAAGCATCTCAAAAACCTGGACAGCCAAATCAAGTTGCTTTACGACCGAGCCGAACCTGGCTTTACCGATCCTGACGAAGTCCCCTCATTACTCCGACCAAGCGCTGCAAATCATACTGCCCCTTCGATCCGGGCCATAAACCCAGCAAGTCATATGACCACCGCTGCTGGTCCCTCAACTCCTCTTGCCGCTGCGCAAACCTCTTCCAATCCCGCACTTGCTCGACTTCCCAACCACCCCAATGTTCGCCACGCACAGTCTCAGCAGCACGCAGCGTCTGCCCCGGCAACACCGGCAGCCAGCATGATTCTGAATCGACAAAGAGAAGGCTCTGCAGGACCTGCAACAAAGCGCGTTGCTCGAGTGAACCCTGCTTTGGGGACTATACCAACTACATCAAGCGGTCTGGCAAGACACTCATCACTCGGACCCGGCACCCCTAAGGGCAGTGCCATCGTAGGGTCTGGTCTTGCGAGGGCAGGTAGCGCAGGCCCAAGAACCGGGTCTGTGAAGTCAACAGGACCATTGAGCGGCCGTCGAGGTACGCCAACAGGTGGAATCCGGAAGAAGTCTGCCAACAAATCGAACCTTTCACGGGTTAAGAAAGCCTCAAATCGAAATTCGCCTGCGCCAACGAATGATAGTGAGCTTTCGGATGTTGACAGTGGCAGTGGAGAGGACGAAGATGGTGCCGACGGTCGGTCAAGAAGCACACCCGTGGCCGATGGTAAGGATGTTGACGGAGATGATATAATAGGAGATGCTGACGATGACGACGAAGAGGCTGGCGATGACAAGAAGTATTGCCTCTGCCATAACGTGAGCTACGGGGACATGGTCGCGTGCGACAATGACAATTGTCCGTATGAGTGGTTTCACTGGTCATGCGTCGATCTCAAGAGCGAGCCCAACGGGACATGGTACTGCCCTAAGTGTAGAGAAAGGCTACAAAAGAAGGGCAAGTAGGAAGGCCCTGAAACCACTGAGCTCTACCTCCCATATCCCAACTGAGGTGATCCGGACTTGCTAAGGAAAGCAGTCCGGTTAGAGGTGGCGTTTGGGAAAGGCATATAATATACCCATGTTGCTTTGAGCAGTATAGTTTCTGGTGCTCGAACGCAGAAGCTGAAAATGCACGCATTGCTAGACCCCCTCTCGGGACGTGACGATATACTTGGGATTCAATATGGCTATGTTGGTCCAAGAACACACTGAACAACCCCTCTTCGAACCCCCTCTACCTCTTCCCTGAGCTGTTCCACTTGTGCTCCTTTCTGACGTGCTCTGTCAATAAAGTCATCCAGTGAACCACCGACCCCAAAGTATAGGCGTTTTGCTCCTACAAGAGCAGCCGCTTCGTTTCCATCGGTCTTCTTCTCCCTTTCCAGTATTAAGAAGAGGGTTTCGAGGAAGGCCTGAAGGGCAAATGGAGAATAAATTGTTTCTGCACCGAGAAGCAGCGTGCTCCTTTCTTGATCATGGCTTGAAGGCAGGGCGTATATGAGATCGACGAATTCCTGTGACCAAGCGCCAGACACAAACGAGAGAGTGACGTTCGCTTCCTTGAGTGATTGTTCGAAGGCGGCGAGAACATCACGGCCTAGCTCAACCTCGCCCTCAATTGAGAAAGCTTGTTGAAGAGCAGGTATCTGAGGGTTGTTAAGGGCCCATGAAAGAATAAAGTTGGGCAAAGTGACAAGCTGGAGAACTGAAGGGTTATAGTCCGCCATGATAAGAGACAGAGGCTTCCTTTCGGATCCTGGGGCCATGGCCCATTGGAAGACTGCCAAAGATGGCAGAGCTGTACCGCATCCAAGCTGTTGGTCTAGGGTTAGATATATCACGTTGCAAGCATAATTTATTTCACATACCTCCATGACTCGAAGACCCTTTTGTCCCAATGCTGAGGTGACGTTATTCGCAGCCAGTACCTTGACTAAATCGACACTGCTCTCCCAGCTTTTAAAACCGCCCTCGTAAACACCCGTTTTCACATCATGGCTTCCCAAGCCTTCAGACTGAGCGCCAGCAACGTCTTCCTCCTCGGCCATTAGCTGCACCCTCACGTCCCATAACTCTCTCCGCGGTAGCTGGATAGTAGTTCCGTCATCGAGCGTCACATCTAGAATGCTATAGGCGATCTTCGACGGTAGCTGAACAAGAAAACCAGAGAGTTGGTGAACAGTTGGTGGGAGCTGAGGCTTTCCTGGGACGGGAAATGCGCTGGTGGTGGCTGCAGCAGCTGTCGTAGGCTTGACGACAGATGGAATCTGCTCATCATCGGAAATATCGTCACCGGCGAAGCCAAATGAGAACGACATTGTGAAAGGAGTTTTGCTCACCACTCAAGGAGCTTTTGAGACTTTGATAGGTACAGATAAAAAGTTGTAAGTGTGTGCACTGTGTAGTGGGGCAGTAGAGGCGGATAGGTAGTGGTAGCGTGCTGGACACTACTAATCTACCTACCTTAGTACTTATGCTTGAGAATCTCGACTCCTGTAATTCTGTCCGATATCATTCTCAACGACTCCTCTTTACCAGCCAAAAACACAGCCAGTGAGTTCTTGTTTCTATATGCCAATAGCACGGACTCGCTTATAGGTCCTTGAAGAATTCACTCAATATGCGTTCATCTTTGTCGAGACTGGCATCAGCCGCAAACACACAACGAGGCCTTAAGCCCAACCCTACTGCCCTTCTTCCTCCCATTCCTTTATACCGCCGACTGCTCCGTGCCCATCGCAAGCATTTGCCAGCTGAGATGAGAGTCCTTGGAGATGAATACATCAAAGCTGAGTTCAGGGCGCACAGAAAGGTGGATAACCCGGCTCATCTGGTATGTTTCTTGTAAACGACCCAGCAAGAACACCATGCTAAGCAGTTCAAAGATTGGCTTCCTAACAGAGTGGCAAATGTATGCGCAAAAAATTGAAGGCGATCAGTGGGTGGGTGATAAGTTAGATGAGCAGAAGCTCTCAAAGATGAGCGGTAAGTAAGAATGAACAATGCGCGAATCGTTGAATTTAACATGTAGCAGATGAACAAATACACCAACTATACGAGTTGATGCAGGCCATTCAAAACCGAAGCAAGGAAGGCGGCGAGCAAGAGTCATAGATATGAGACGTCTCATGTAGACAGACCAAGACTGAAGAATTTATGGTCGAATAACGAAGGCTAAGGGATAACTCAACGTTTTGGTCATGTCAATGACTTGAACATGTATTTCTCAAAAATTTGTACACTATATAGACCAGACCTTTTCTGATGTATTGACTACAAGTATGCCTTTACTAAATAAATAACACCACCACCACCGAATATCTACTTGCTTCCCATTGCTTCAACAATCCATGTAGCTTGGATGGCGCTGACCTTCTTGGCATAATTCTTATTTGTGTAGACGTGCTCGAGGAACATGATGGCTTCTTTCTTCTGCCCATGCAATACGCTGGCAGGATGGATGGCAACAACGTGTTTGCCTTGGATGGTGACAAAGCTGCCGTCAGGGGCCAGCATAGCAGTTTTCAGAGCGAATCCTCTCAAGAAACACTTGAGGACTTGCTCAGCGCGTTCTGGGGAGATGGGAACGAATGGTTGAGGATCAGCTGGTGGAGCCTCATCCAGGAGCTTCTCCTCAAGACACATACCCCGAAGCTGCCTTCGAATGTTCAGAGCCTGTTTCATGTTTCTCATGTTGATCTTCCGTTGCTTGCACCAATTCACTCTGTCAGCATTCTCCGCGGTGTATTGTTGGATGGTGGTAAGATATGTGATGATGTCCCCCTCGCGGCGTTGGAGTTCTTTTCTGAAGTTTTCCACCTCTTCTTGGGCCTGTTCGGACTGGATACTCAGGAATATATCCTCTCCAGATGTGATACAGGAAATTATGTCGATCGCCTCGACCACACAATCAAACTCGGGATCCGCAGCAGCAAGCAAAACAGCCCCCAACGGCGCAGAAACAGGAAAGCGGGCCATTGTTTCACCAGTCCTCGTGATAGTGCCATCATCATTGAGAGCACCAAGGAAATGTAAGTGAATCAGAGCTTTCTCGATTGCTTCTGTCTCTGGGGGATCCATGAGAGGGAAAGCAAGGACATCCTGGATTCCTCGTGCCTTCATGGTCAGAACTGCTCCCAGGACGTCGTTGCGAAGAATCTCGGGAAGATCGGAATCTTGCAGTGTCTTGAAGGCTGATTCTGGGTATAATCTAAAGCACTTTCCGGGTCCCTCACGGCCTGCTCGACCAGTTCGCTGTACAGCGGAAGATTTCGAGATAGGTTTCGCAAGAAGAGATTCCATGCCCAGGCGTGCTCGGTATTGCTTCACTTTTGCTTTACCGCAATCCACCACATATCTGACTCCGGGAACAGTGACTGATGTTTCAGCAATATTTGTCGCCAGCACAATCTTACGCGTAAAAGGAGTTTTGACAGGTAAGAAGGCCTCGCGCTGCGCGTCCATCGAGAGTTGACCGTACAAAGGGAACACCTTGATCTTGGGGACATTAGAGGCAAGAGTTTCCGCATATTCCTCAATCAGCTTTTGGGCAGCCTCAATCTCTTCCTGGCCGGTCAGGAAAGCAAGGATATCTCCCGGGAGCTGCTCTTGCAAGTGTATCTTGTAAATCGTCTTGAGAAGGGCGTCCTGGATGTCGGGTACAGGTCGCGGTTCATGGTGAATTGTGACAGGGTACTGTCGTCCCTTGATCTTAAGAACTTGCAGTGTGCTTTCGCCCTCGTTCTTTGGGCGCACGTCCTTGAAGAACTCTTGAATGCCCTCCACATCTGCTGTCGCACTCATGATGACCACTTTGAGCGGGATGCCCCCGCGGCCAGACAAGTCGCTTGCAAGAATCTGCTTCAGGAAACCAACTAGAAGATCAACATCAAGGCTGCGTTCATGAATTTCGTCGACCACGATAGCGCTGTAGCTGCTGAGATTGGGATCCCGCAGAAGTTCCTGAAGCAACATACCCTCAGTCAAGAATTTGATCCTTGATCCCTTCGGGACCTGGTGGTCAAATCGAACCGAGTAACCGACCAAGCCATCTCGTCGACCTTTCCCTAGAGGGGTTCCGGCTTCTTGAGAAACACGATGAGCCAAAGTTGTCGCGGCGACTCGTCGAGGCTGCGTGATTGCGACCATGCCACCCACTGAAATCTCGTCGTCTGAGCCGCCGATCTTGATCTTTTGGCGTCTACACCAGGGCTCCTGATAGAGAAATTGAGGAACCTGAGTACTTTTTCCAGAACCTGTCTCACCCACTAGCACGAGCACATCGCTGCCGGACTTTCGCAGGGCCTTCTGAATGTCCTCGCGGTACTGCCATATTGGAAGCTCTTTGCGTGTCTTGAGCAGTTTTGGATCATCCCGCGCCCGAGACCTGTCGCTTGTATCGCACCCTCTGGAAGGTTTCTTGTGCTCTGGCCTTTGCTTCTTTGCTTCTGTGGTAGCGACAGGGGCAGCTAAAGGGGTGGCTACAGGGCTGTCTGATGCTGATGTTGAGGAGGCTATGGGTACGGCCTTTGAGGGCGCTGTGAGATACCCTTCGAGGGAAATTGTTTTCCCCCCTATCGTAATAGCATTTGAGTCTGTCTTATTTTTGGTTTTCCTCTTTTTCGCCGGAGGAGGGCCAGAATTATCAGTCGCCATGGTGCAGGGTGAAAAGTTGGCGACGGTGGAAATTTTCACTTGGATCCAATGTCGATAGCTGGGAGGCAATCGCTGGGATCAGAATTATACCTGACCAAACCGAAACAACCCCGACAAAATAAATATCCCATGAAGCGGTGTATCAAATACCACAGATGTTCCACTTATTTAATTCATGCTCTCTCATTGTCTCCACCGAGCCAACTACTAACTAAACCTACCATGTACATACAATCCGTCAATCATCTTGTTATTAAAACCATGGCTTATTACGCCGTCTCCCATAATCACAAGAGCTCAGAAAGTTACGAAAAGGACTGCTTCGGAAAGTTCTTAGTAACTTATGTATCATCAAATATACTTTGCTTTCGTAGGATACAATCAAACTCAAACACCAGAAATCTTTACTTAAACTCTCCGTCAAGGGCAGATATCCTGGCCTGATATGATGTCTCTGGTTTCCTCATCCTGAGTTATCAATGCTAGCGATTCGCCGCTCAGTGCATGGTTGCGTACGATAGAAACTGAGTTTGAAAATCAAATATCAAATAACCAAATCTTAAAGCGTCGGAGTTCTCTCAACATCTGTCTCATAGGTAATTAAACATTTACGTGTTTGTCCCTAACCAATATAGCAATTATGGGTCGTTTGGTTAAATACTCTACATCAATGAATGCGCAGAGCTCTCGTCGACGAAGTCAAGATTCAGAAGCGAAATAAAATACTTTGGACGCCTGACATATGGCTTTAAAACCCACAAGCATCAATGTCCGTCTTCTTAGACGATTAAACAGTGATTCGATTTTCATGTATACATGCCCCTTAGAGTGCTCCAAAATCCAGATTCTTTTGAGTTGGTTTATACAATTGATCACAACCAAGACGGGACCTACCCTGCAGTTCTGTAATGGAAACATCTAAATAGATATGTTAAATCTCAATGTGCTCATCGTGCCCTGCCCCAACACAGATGCCATATATCATCGTGTCATTAATTGCTCTCTACTTGATGCGGGCCAATCGTTCTCGGTTCATTCTCGTGGCATCGTCCACAGCATCGCTCTGTGTCAAGTCAGTAGAACGATCTTTGGTTTAAAATTGAGAACACCACTTGCCTTGTTCATAATACGATCGATCTGCTTGTTCTGCGAGTCAACCTCCTTGCCAATAGCTCTGCCGACCATATTCATCATGGACACTTGGCCCTCAAGCTCGGTGATGCCATCATCGATCTGGTCCTCAAGCTCATCCGCTCCCTCCTCATCGTCAAGGTTGAATTTGCCGTAGTCCTTCTTACGAGGTTGCTGTCGTGGCCGGCCCACGGTGTTCATGTCTCTGAAGTTGCCTTCCATGCGCTGGTTGGCTTGGAAACCATCGCGGCGGGTGGCTTCTCGTTGTTCTCGTTCAGATCGATGGCGTGCCATGACCTCATCGTCCGCCTTTTGCTTGCGTTGCTTGGAGGTAAAAGGGTTGCTGACATGCACGGCAAACATACTTCCGTTGAGTGTCTTGAGTTCGGCAGCCCTGTCTTGAGCGATCTTGTTCTGGTTGGCAGCTAGATCAAGATGCTTTTCCGTGTTGTTCAGTCGCTCTCCTTGAGCTCCCAGGCGAGCCAGGGTGGCGCGACCGACTTCGTTGGCTTGTCGGGCCATTTGTACCGACCGATTGACAGAGGATGCGCTGTCCTGCTGAAGTTGTCGCTTCTCCGCCAGAATAGATTGATATTCAGCTTCTTCTTGCTCCTCAGCGGTCAACTCGCGCTCCTCACCATAACCGCCGTACGAGCCGCCATCGGCCCCTGACTGTGGACCGTTGTTGGTAGGCAATTGCTTCTGGGCCTGGCGTTCCTGGGCACCAGCGAACAAGTTGTCTCTGTTGGTGTCAGGCTCGCTGGGTCCAAACCCACCATAGCCCCCGGGGCCTCTTGCACCAGCAGCTGGGCCGGGGCTGTTGTATCTGTTCTGAGGAGCAGAGTCGCCATATCGATTTCCACCATAGCCGCCGCCGGATCCGTATCGGTCAGCACCGTATCCGCTCGGAGGCTGGGGCTGAGAGTTGAAGCTTCCTTGCGCAGGAGCGGGAGCACCGTAGGAATTTGGAGCCTGGGCGGCAGGGCCGTTGTTGAGACCAGCACGGGCTTGCTGGTAAGGAGTTACGTTGGCATACTTTGCGTCGTCGGCATATGGGTCTTTTCCGCCTTGTTTGGCATAAGGATTCTCAGAGGTACTGGACTGAGATGACTTCTTGCGACCAAAGAGGGCGTGGCGGTTGGCGTCATCACCATCATCGCCTTTCTTCCCAAAGCCAAACTTCTTCATGGCAAGGTTTGTTGGATGTGGAACTGGATTGAGATGCTAACGAGCTGTCACGTTTAATTGTGTCAGTGAGAAAGGAAACAAAGAATTATGAAAGTAATGGAAGGACTGAAAGGAGAAGAGGATGGTAGTGTTGCCTTAAGAGAGGACCGATAGTGGTTTCCTGCAGTGCTAACTTTAGGTACCGGTGGTTTATTGGGGAGAACGGACCCTGGGCTTAGCCTGGGCGGTGTCCCCTGACCCCTCCACTTGAACGTCGAAACTCACCTGTGTCTAAAAGGATTGGATACTTTATCGTGCTTGTGGCGTGCTTATCCTTCAATTCTCCTATCGTTTCGGGCATGGAGCACACGCCTCTCAGGCCTAGACTGTTAGAAGGTTTCGATTCACAAGGCATTATGATCTCGTTATGCAATAGGCGCCCACCAAGCGCCCAAGATCCAATACATCCGATCCCAAGGATTGCACTTAGATCCTCTAGTCTAATCCCAGGCCCCTGGTGTTTGGACCCTCCCGTCTCTCTGCCTGCAAGTCCCTGAATCCTCAATCATTTTCTTTATGGCAGCCATTCGCCGTTGTGTCTTGATTCCAGTCCTGCAGCAACATCAATGCGCCGAGTGGGTTGTCTATTCCATTGCGTCAAGTACTTAAGAGTCGCCAGCAAATGTGGCTTTGGGTCTCATCGCCGTCTATCCCGGAAGAGTGGCTCAGCCATTTCAATGCGTCAGCCATGGCGCCGCCTGCATGTTCGATTTTGTTCGACGTAGACATCCATAAACTCAGTCAGGCCGTATTTTTCACAATACTTGTTTCAAGCTGTATAGCATGGAATATTATTGTGTTTGAGCTGGAGTGATATATAAAGCTTTGGAGGTGTTCACGGTGAAGCCAAAGCGACCCTGACCTTTGTTTGAAGAGCAATCGTGAGCGTTAGACTCCTGTATCAATATAGTTTCACCTGTGGAACCTAGTCTATGACTGAAGGGCCATTCCATGTTCCATGTTCTAGAAAAGGCTCTGGAATGAGGACCTCGCAATTGTTTTCAAGGCCTTGGGAACTATTCCTCCCCAGTAGAAAGAACTGAGGCTCTGTGACGCTTTGGCAGGGTAGCTTATGGTCTCTGAAGCTGAAGCTGAAATTGGTATCTTGAGTTGATGCACCCGCAGGCAGATGACTCACTGACAGACAATGGACCTTGTGAGCATGCACTCCGAATACGGAACTCAACCAGATGCTCTACTGGCAGGATATGCTGGCATTCACGTACCTATCGAAATGATCTCTTTTCAAGAACACTACGTGCGAAGACCGAGCTGATGTAGTACCCCATAACTAACCGACTAACGTTAATGGACGACTCCAGCTACATTAATCCTCTGGCTGTAACCGGCTCAAGGCCCCACAGAGACATCAAGTACCGAGCACAAGATAGGTATTAAAAGGTGATAAAAAAGAGGGAAGTACATCTACAGATACGTATGGCACTATTATTAACTGAGATCAAGTATCAGATGCTTAGTATGAAATGTTGCAAAACCCGGGAGCACAAATTCAAATTTGGGATAGAATGATAGAAAGAGAGTTATATTGTGACTAGGTACTCGGTACTTACTACCTTACCTTAGCGGGAAGGGGGGCAGGGGGTTCAGACGTATTTTAAAGGAAGGAAAGACTGTGTAAGGTACCTACCTATTCTATTATCCTTGATATTCTGCCATAGTAGGCTGATGTAATATTTCTGACAGAAAACCAGTGCGACAGTCTTTTCTGTTCACTGACTGATGTTCAAAAACACCCCTCTCCCGTGCAGGTACCTTAGGTACCTAGGTAGGTAGGTAAGGTAGGTACTAAGGTAGCACTAAAATGTATTCCGGCCGTTCAATAACATGAACTGACGGAAGGGACCATTAAGGCGATCACGGTATCTCAGGTTCCCATAAGACTCTCTTGATTGGCCACTTGGCCGATGCGTCACCTCTGACTCGCCAACTGGGAGAATTACCTTACATTTACTTTCTATCTTCAATTTTCTAAAGCTAAAGAGCGCGGACGCCTTCATCTTCCAGTCAATTATCTTACCGAAAACGTCATACTCGTATATATACCCATCACGGCTCCCTTTTCCTCTCAACCATGCCTTTCATCTCCTGAGCTGGCAACTGACCGCCCTGACTCAATCCTCTAGAGACGTGATCACTACACTTGGATCAACTCACAATACTTCTTCAAGTAATCAACAAGATGATATTCCGGATATATTACGCTTTCCCTTTTCTTTATACTCGATATTCTCCCCTTTTATCGCTCTTATACCGACACATGCTGTCATCAATATCTTGAGAACCTCACTCAGTATCACTTGTCTATCGGATTTCATTTTCAACCTTCTCAAGAACCCTACGCCCACTACAACACGACCATGGCATCTGTATTCACCTATGACCCTGATCCTCCAAGGGTCTCTTCACCTTGGACTCCGCTAAGCGAGTCAGGGAAGGACGAGGCTGCTCAGGGTACAGAGCTTCGCCGACCAGCAAAAGAACCTCAGCCAGGGTTGCTATCAGAGTATGGGGTCATCAAACTACAGGCCGAACCACAAGAGGGTCCTACTGAATACAAGCTTCACCTACTCCTCCGACCTAGGAGGGTATTTAAGAGCATGAGCACTGCCGGAACATCACGCCACGCTCGGTTAAACATGCCCTCAACCGCCTCTCTCACACCTTCTAACCAGGCTCGTGAACAAACCCGTCAACAAAGGCTCCAGCACTTGACTACCCAGCTCCTGTGGAGGTTACAACAGTCCTCTCCATATCACGCATCCAGTTCTAAGGAGCTGGCAATCCCAAGACTGCCTGATGACAGCGTTGATCTTTCTGCCCCCGCGAAGCTGAGTGAGCTTGTCCCTGGATTGGAGGAATCAAGAGGAGCCTTGTATGAGATCGGTGTCGCTGATGATGGCACTCTTGTTGGCCTCACCAAAGATGAGATGGAAGAGAGTCTCACAACTTTGAGAGTAATGGCCGCAAGCTTAGGTTGTTCTGTCGAAGTTCATCGGAGAGTCATTGTTGGCGACTGCGAATGGGTCGAGTCGACCGAGTTGGTCGACAGTTTTGTTCCCTCACCGCATCAAAATATTAGAAACGGAAAACTCTGGGTTGCCGAAGCGCTTGTCAAGCCCAACTTTGGTTTCCTAGATGAGGAAAATGGAACCAATAGTTCTCACAAGAATGAGCAGGCTATTACAGAGAGCGCTGCCGTACCCAGCCGTGGTAGTTCTACAACACCACAGTTAAGAGTCACTTTCACTGGTCCTACCACATCAGGTAAATCAAGTCTTTTGGGGACCCTATCAACCGGGACACTAGACAACGGGCGTGGCAACAGTCGACTTAGCTTGCTCAAACATAGACACGAAGTGGCCACGGGGGTTACCAGTTCAATAGCTCAGGAACTCATCGGATACAAAGACCAGTCGATTCTCAACTACAGTCATGGGAACATCGAGTCTTGGGTCGATATACACGACTGTTCCGAGGGTGGTCGCTTAGTGTTTGTTTCCGACTCTGCTGGCCATCCAAGATATCGCCGGACAGTTCTTCGTGGACTGATGAACTGGGCACCTCATTGGATCATCTTGTGCTTGGCTGTAGATGATGGAGATGCAGCCACCAAAGGACATGGGATAACATCCTCAACGCAGGATGTTCTGGGAGTCACATCAGTGGGAGCTGATCTTGTCAAAGCCCACCTCACACTATCACTCAAACTGGATATCCCTTTGGCAGTTGTCATCACCAAAATGGATCTCGCTTCCAAGACAAGCGCGCATAGAACCACAAACAAGATCTTGTCAGCTGTCAAAGAAGCTGGGCGTATACCCAAAATCCTTCGGCCTGACCAGAAGGTATGGAGGGACTTGGACCGAGTACCTGATGATGACTCGGCCATGGTCAAAGACCTACTCAAGGGGATCTCGGAGAGTGGCAACTTAACCGAGGTTGTTCCAATTGCATTCACAAGTGCAGTAAGAGGAAGTGGTATTGGCCTTCTGCACGCCCTTTTGGAGAACCTGCCATTGCCGCCGACACCGACCGCTCGTGATTATGTTGGGATGGCGTTGAACCCAGAGCAGCCGAAATGCCTATTCCATATCGACGATACCTTTTCTCTGCCAACGTCGTACAGCAACATAACAGGTGCCTTGGGAAAGCAAGCAGACCCAGGTATTGTCGTGTCAGGCTATCTCAGGTTTGGACGACTCTCTGTCGGGGACAAGATTGTTATTGGGCCTTTCCCACCAAATGATGACGAAGCTCGCGACTTAACACCGGAGGATAGGCAATCTCCTGGTAGCTACGGACTCTCGATTTCGCACCCTTCTTCTGCAGAGTCGGCCCGCATCGCCATGAAAAATGCCGTCTCCGCATCAGCGACTCCAGGGGAGTGGCATGACGCTCAGGTTGTGAGCATACGTAATTTGAGACTCCCTGTTCTGACTCTTGAATCTGGACAAGCCGGATCAATTGGCCTCGTCATCCAATCACTCTCGCACCGTTCCCAGAACGGTAATACGGACTCCAATATTCCCATTGAGCCCCCCCGTATTCGACGTGGCATGATCTTGGCGATAGCGTCGAAACACATGGCGGAAACGGGGCTGAAGTTGCAAGCTGCGAGCGGCTTTACGGCGGTCTTTGACGACTTAGATACCCAGATCCTTGCAATTGGCACTTTCGTAAACATCTACATCGCCAGTATTCGGACGGTGGCGCGCATACGTCAGATGTCGCGTCAAGGCCCAGGATGGAAAGCAGGAGCAAGAGAAGCAGACGAAATTGAGGAAATATTCGACCTCAACGACGACCTCGAAACGAATACCGAGAAGGAGAAAACCGATGCGACGAGAGGCGGAGTGGAGATGAGCTTGGAGCTTATCCATCATCGTGAATGGATTGAGATGGGTTCACGAGTCATACTATTAGAAGGAGGAAGTCAGGATAAATCTGGACTAGAAGGATTTGTTGGAAAAGTTGTTGAGATTGTTGATTGAACTGTTGACGCTTTTGGGGTAGAATACCGACGCCTCTAGTTTTACCTTCTGGATGATGCTTTTTAAATACTAGTTGCTTTGTTTAAGTCATAATTCTTTCTGAATATCTTTGATCATAACCCCAGAAACGCCATTCGTATGCTGATGTATGATACTTCATATCTAGGCCCGAACCAAGCCATAAAACAACGTCCAAGTTAAGACAAAGCCCGAGATGCCATTGAATATGCCACCGAACCAGAACTCGAACAAGCCACGATAATAACGAGAAGGATCGAGAGGAGCGTGGCCTTTGGGGAGTGATTCCGGAGCAACCTTGAGGGCGTAGAAGAGGAGAGCAGTGATGCAAGAGAAGATGATGTAGACGAGGAAACCGTAATACGATTCGAGGCCGAGGACACCGGCGCTGACTCCAAAAAGTGACGCAGTAAGGCTGTGGAGGTTGGAGAGAGCCTGGATAGATAGTCAGCTCGCAGGAATCTTGAGTGTGGATAATGATCGCTATTGATAGCAACATTCATTAAGAGCGAGGGAGCGAACCTTTGTGTTATGGACCACAGACTCGGGAACGATGGGGTTGATCTGAAGCTCGCGCTCGGAAGGCATTGTCGCGGATGAAGATGGGTCACTCAAGTCAGCCTTTTCCAGGTGAGACCGATTCTAGGGAGACAGGATTGAAGATCGAGGTTGTGGGTATAGCTTCGTATAGATCTTGAATGCAGCTCTCAACACGCGCTGGAGTGCCGAGCAGCATTGTAATGACAGCGTGTCGGTCCGTCCAAAGTTCCGAGCGCCGATTGGTGAGGTACCTAAGCTTGCATGGAGGTGGGCCTGGTTGGTTCATTTGGAATCAGCCTTGTCCGTGCTCAGTACTCCGTAGCTCGACCGCAACTGTACCTACCCCTCCACTACCTATGATTCCATATGGGCAGTCCTCGGCGGGGCATTTGTAGTTTATTTAACTGGAACTTCTTCTAAAAGCCACAATCTGTAACTTGCAGTTATTCCTGAGCTGCTGTACCAATTTGACTTGACTATAATTTGAACAGCACATAGAATGTCGCAAGATTTCGCGCCTCTCAAGAACGACCTGTTGCTTCGCGCAGCATGGGGTGGGTCGTCCAAGCCTCAGTTGTGAGAATCATGAGAGAGAATTGTGCTGAGACTTGCTGTGTTGCAACTTAGGCCAGACCGTTGAACGCCCTCCCATGTGGGTGATGCGACAAGGTGAGAAGACATCTTGGCATGCGGGTATAAGTAGACAAGACTGACCTGATCAATTGATAGCCGGCCGCTACCTACCGGAGTATCACGAAGCCAAGGGTAACCGAGACTTCTTCGAATGCTGCCGCGACCCTGAAGTCGCAACTGAAATCACCCTCCAGCCTGTCCGCCGATTCGCAGGTCTCATCGATGCCGCCATTATCTTTTCCGACATTCTTGTCATCCCCCAGGCAATGGGTATGACTGTTGAGATGGTTGAGAAGAAGGGCCCCCATTTCCCGAATCCGCTCCAGAACCCCGACGACGGACAGTACGGCCAGGTGCTCGCTAAGAACGTCGATGTTGCTGCTGAACTCGGCTACGTGTACGACGCTATCACACTCACACGAAAGAAGCTTGAGGGACAGGTGCCCTTGATTGGCTTCTGCGGCGCTCCCTGGACGCTGTTCTGCTACATGGTCGAGGGTGGTGGCACCAAGCTATTTGCGCAGGTCAAGACATGGATCTACAAGTATCCTGAGGAGTCGAAGAAGCTTTTGGCCAAGATCGCCGATATCTGCGTGGATCATCTGGCACTTCAAGTCAAGGCTGGTGCTCAGGTATAGAATGCTCTCCTCTAGAACTGCACCATATATGACTGACTTGTAAACTTTATAGCTAGTGATGGTCTTTGACTCCTGGGCAGGAGAGCTCGGCCCTTCTTCTTACCGTCAATTCTCTGAGCCCTACTTGAAGCAAATCGCCGAGAAGCTTCCCGCCAAGCTACAGAGCCTCGGCTTGGAGAAGGTTCCCATGACCGTGTTCCCCAAGGGTGCTTGGTACGCACTCGACTCTGCCTGCAACCTGGGCTATAATGTGGTTGGCATGGACTGGTTGCATGATCCCAAGGAGGCCGTCAAGATCCGAGGCGACCGCAACATTGTGTTCCAGGGCAATGCTGACCCAGGGGTACTGTATGGCACCAAGGAGGCTATCACCAAGGCCGTCGAGGAGATGGTCGAGGGCTTCTGGGTTGGAAACAAGGGCTGGATCGCCAACCTTGGCCACGGTAAGTTTGCGTCACAATACTGAGCTGGACGAGGGGCTGACCAAAGGCAGGAATTACACCTGGCGTAAACCCTGATCATCTCAAGCACTACTTCGAGGAGATTCACCGCTTAACCAAGAAGAACTAACGGGAAAAACTTACTGTGTGCTGTGTTGAAGCCGTGTTTTGAGATACCGTCTGTCTATGCTGGGTTGAACATCAAAGTAAATAAGGGGGGGGGGGCCGTCAGAAAAAGCATTGTGAAGAATACCAGTAGACACGAAAAAATTGTAACATAGTCAAACAGCATGACCAAGGTTCTGAGTAAGATAAAACTTTGTTTGTAGATTATTCAATTCATGGGAACCATTGGTATCTTGACTTTTGCTTTCCTCCTTTTCACCTTTGTCTTGTAAGTTGACCCGTCCTTCATAAAATTGTCTACCTAGTAGCCAGAACCCCTGCTCAAGATTCAATGTCAAAGGCGCCAAAACACCGAGCTGTACTGTAAAATAATTGGACCCAATAGCAGTAGAACGTGAAATCTCTCATGCCTATAATTGAGCATGGTGAAACACCTGAAGGTCTCTCAAGTCCTATGCCTTCTTGCCAAAAAGCCAGTTCTTGCCCTTCTGAGCCAACGACTCGCCAGTAGCAGTAGGTGAGTTGGCGGACTTGGGCTCCTCCTCGTCAGTGATGGCTTCGTCGTTGCTAGGCTTGCGGGTTAACTCTGTCTCCTTGTCCTTGAAGACGTTGCCCGCGCCACCACGGCCAGAATGCTGAGCACCAGATGAGGGGCGTCGAGGTATACTTTTGTCTCGGGTCAGCAACGATTCCAAAGAGAATGATCCCAGATGTTAAGTAGCAGGAGGAATGAAAAACTTACGCTTCAACGTCCTGACGCTTGCGGGTTTCGCGAGGATCATCGTTCTTGGCCATATTGCCTGTACCACCACGGCCGGTGGTGACAACAGAGCCCTTGAGGACGGGAGTCTGGAGCTTGCTGGGATCTGTCTTCTCAGTGTGGGTTGAGTCGGCCATGTTGCCAGCACCGCCTCGACCGTGAGAGGAGAGCATTGTGAAAGATGTGTGAGTTTGGAGGAGAGAGTGCTGTTGTTTGTTGAGGGGTAGTGGTTGTGTAGGTAAGGTAAGGCAGGTAGCTGGTTGCAGTGTTCTTGAGTGACTAACAACGAAACTAGTGACTGTCGAGGAGTTGTTGAGTAGACTGGGAAGTTGCCAAGTTAAACGCTCAGGAGGACGTCCCCAAAGAATTGTAATGATGAAGAGAAAAGTCTGTTTGAATGAAGAAGATTTAGCTGGAGGCGGTGGTGACAGCTTTTAACCCAATGCCAAGTCCTCGTGATTGATGTTGTAACTTGCTACCAAATTTTCCCCTGCCCTGGAAGTGTTCCCATGATCAACTAAACAGGGGCAAGAGGGAAAAAAATTCGATAGGTTCCCAGGCGCTGCGGCCTTTTCCCTCCCCTTCACACCCACCGAAGCACTGCGCCCAGCCATAGAGTATATGGCCTAGACGGGCCTTGTGCTCACTAGGCTGCCCCGAACCTGGGCTAATGGGTTGTGAGCTGTAGGGCGAGATCTCTTCAGCTGGGCGTTGTAGCTGAAAGTGCTTCTTCTGCACTACCTTGGAGTCTATTCTTGAGTCAAATTATCGAACTCTCTCTTTCTACCTCTAATTGAAAAGTGCTGCCCTCCTCTCAACCCTTCCTTGTCCATTTGAAGAATGAGGCTCAGTTAAAGCTCGTCCAAGTCTAGGACAAGTAGACGCAAGTACCCGTGCGCCAGTTCCACTTGGTCATGGCACTAAGAGGCCATGTCCAGTCATAGAAATTGGTTGCGTAATGAATTTTGATGGCCTCGTGCTGCCCCAGATCTTGGCAAGGTACTTCCGATATACGAAGTCAATACAAGCTTTTATGAGGCCTGTGAGGGGTTCAATGCTGAGAGCTGGGGTTACTTGATGCCCGGGTCTCAGCCATAAATTGCAGCCGAGCAGTGAGGAAGTTGTCCTCACCCAGGGACCGAAAGGGGAAATATCGTATATCGAGCCAACCTATAGTTGCAAAAGCGCATAGGGTACTCCGTACCTACCTAGTGAAAGATAAGTTCCTTAGTCGGTCTTCAAACGAGAACATGAAAACTCTCCGCGAGTTGTGCGCCTACCACGTCAGGTATGCGACTCATGTCTGTCATGACAACATGAGTCTTCCATGAGATTCTCCCCTTTCAAGGCCTCGCTGTTCGGTCAAGTAGAAAGTAAGTTGGCCGAATGGCCTCTCGTCGCCAAGAGAATCTATCCATCAGAGATCTGTAGATCGTCTTCGCTCTCGCCGGGCTCCGAGTTCCCAGCGGCGCTCGCTCCCGCATAAGACGTAAACTCTCATATTCTTGCGTGCCGGCACCAGCAATTATCCATAGCCGTTTCTGTACTGGCGTGCCCCGACACGACGGGCTGGTCTGGCTCGGTGGCTCATAGCTATGGAAGAAGCCCGGGAGAACCTGCTCGAAAAGGCATTGATCACAAGCCTCATGACCTCAAAATCTCGAAATGTGCAAGGGGATGCTGCTGTTTGTGGCTTATAGCCTGTAGCTTGTACTGCACACAGCTAGATTCCATCAGGGTTGTCCCATGCTAATCCGACACAAGACCCTGAATTTGGCGGCTAAGCTTTTCTAAGTGCGATGACGTTGACTCCTTGAACCCCTGGTTCGGCCATGATACTGTCATCCTCTGCTCTCGAGCTAGGGAACCCTTTGCCCTGTCGATCCCACACTTGGCTTCACACTCTTTATTGGCCCTATAGATGTGTCTAGCTGCAGCACCACCGACACACTGCAGTGCAAGCTAGGACAAAAGCACAAAATACGGAGTATCAGAAATTGGCTCAATTCCAAAACACCAACGCCGGCATCTATACTCAGTATTCAATGACATGACGCCTCATCTGACAATGGCAGTAACTCCATACATGTTGGCGACATATCTTGGAGCCTTGTACAAAGGATAGCAATGATTTGGCCTATTTTCCCGTGCCGATTGCCTTTTGTGCGCGCCAGCTATTCATTCTCCTGTGGATTGCAACTATCTGAATAGCCAAATTTCCAAACCCTAACTCTGATATGGTCAAACAATCATGGATATTTCCTTGGTGATATGGTTCACGCAGATTCTTCAGTTCTGATCGTACATCTCTTCATCACCTTCGCCCTTGATGTTGGCGTCCTTACGGATCGGGATCTTGATGCCTTGGTTTGCAAATTTCTTGCTCAATGGTGTACTTTCACACACGCCGGGGAACTTCTTGGCCGAGTACACGTGGAAACTCTCGCTGTAGCAAGACGACAGGATTGGCGCTCGGCCTTGGTTTACGTTGGCTCCCTGCCCTCCGGGGCGCCCAACGTTGACGAAGGAGAACCTTAATCTGCAACTTCAGCGTCAGCAATCGCAAGCCACGGCACAGACCAAATCCAGTTGCCCTTACCGAAAGGTTCCTTCTGTACGGACGCTGAGGTCTTGGAGGACAAACCAGATACCTGATTGTCCTTCAGTGTCCTCGAGGCGGAATGCGCTTGCGGCCAAACTGCCAATCAAGTTTCTCGTAAACATCCCTTGGGGTTGACCTCCCACTACTGCCATCCGAGTAAGCGCATTTTGATCCTGTCCATATCCATTACGGAAAGGTGCACCTGGCGGAGGAGCCGAAGGTTCGGCACTGTAACCGCTATGTCGCGGGTAATATTGTTGGGGCGGACCGTAGGAACTGCTCGGCGGGTACGACGGTGCTACTCTTGTGTCAGACACGGATTTGTTCTCGCTTGTTGTTCCTCCTGTTTCGACCAACCTTGACCATAGCTCTGCTGCACCGGTGGGGGATAATCCTGACCATAGTTCATCCCTTGCGATTGCCCATATCCAGACTCGCGGCTCGGGGGCAGAGATTGTTGCTGGTACGAAGGGGTTCCTGGTTCTAAGGACGAATAAGTGTAGGTACTTGAGGATGCCATAGCGCCAGTCCCAGTTGAGGACCGCACCAGGTTGACTTCTTTGGTACCGTCATGATTCCACAGATCGACCGATAACACAAACATGGCGTGGTCTAGGGTACTACACATTATGCATTAGCACAAACCAAGATGCCCCTTTTTTCTCTCTCTCGCGACTGCATCGACGTACTTGTAGTCAACCTCTTTACCCGTCTCGGTATTGATTATGACAAGACGAACACATGGCGGCGGCGTGATTGGGCGACGATCCTAGATCAGAACTGTGAGACATATGATCAGGGCTCACAGGCAAAGAAGAAAACAGACCTTATCGCCAAATCCACACATGCGCGCACGCACGGGTTGTTGCTTCACATCGAGACTATGGAATCGTTTCAGCGGGGTCGCGAAGGAAGTTTGAAGGATCTGCCTTGGCCACAAACCTGTACTTCCAGCCTGATCCTTCTTCAATCTTGGAGTAGGATGGGGGAACGTGTTCGGAATCTTTCTGATGGTCGGTGGGCGATGGGCGCGAGGAAGGCGGGGGAGGATGATCATCATGTTGCGAAGGAGGAGGGACGTGTTGCTGGTGCGGATGGGGCCGAGGGTATTGACTCGGCTGAGGCTGTTGATATGGAGCTGGGGCATATGGTGGGAGTTGAGGCTGGTGATGGGGTGGTTGGCCATGGTGTTGATGCGAAGATAGCGAGTGGGAAGGTGGCGGCGGAGGTGGATGTTGGTGGTGAGGATGTGGAGCTGACGGCGGAGGAGGCAGGGGAGGATGGGACGAGTGGTGATGTTGAGTCGGGGGCGGTAGAGGCGGAGGAGGACGCTGGTGTTGTTGGTAGGTATGAATCGGTGGTGGTGGTGGTGCACTGGAAGAATAAGCAGGGCCAGGGATTCGCTGCGACATGTCGGGCGGGTGATAGGCGGAATTCATTGCGTTTTGCGATCAATGATAAGGTTATCGAGAGTTGGTGTCGAGTGCAAGTCTACGTATGGATATAATATAAGAAGGAATAAAAAGGTTGGGGAGGTAGGTATGCGTAGAGGATGGATGATCTGTGGAGGACGAAGCGAAGAGGAGAATCTGTGCGGACAGGCCGAGCTATAAGAGCATATGCTCCGACAATTGTTGCGTTGCGTTGCGCGGAAATCCCCTTGGAGTTCGTCCTGAGCCAAAGAGCGAAGAGAAGCGAAACAAGACGAGACCAGATGTCGGTCTTGAGGGGAGAAGAAAGCGCCAGGAGGCGAAGCCACCAAAAGGAGAGGCCGACGATACAAAGTGAGGTAAGGTAGGAAGGATGTAAGTGAAGCAGAGCAAAGCAAAGCAAAGTCAGTTAGGTACCTTAAGCGCTGGATCGTCGACGTCGCGCGGGCGGCGGCAGGTGGAGAACCCAGAAGCCCGGCTGAAGGTAAAGTGTAAATTGATGGAAAGCTTGAGGTGGAGCTGGAGTTTTAGCTCCCAAGTGGCGCGGCCCGGGAGCGCTAAAAGGGTTTCGATTCCCTGGCTCGGCTCCGTTATCCCAGGACTTATTGCCGTAATGCGTCCCAAGCTCATGAACTCTGATCTCCACGATAATTTCAGTTCTATCCCGACGCAGTGGTTAAGGTATGGTATAGCATATCTAGGCGCCCCCGAGAATTAGACAGAAATATCATAGAGGGCTTGGACCGAACCAACCGGTAGCTGAGGCAGCTTAGCGAGCAAGAGAAGCCAAGATCTGCGACTCCTCTGCTCTGGACTGGGCTGGGTGAGCTGGGCTGAACTGGACAAAGACTTTGTTGCGGTTGAGACCTTGACTGAGACCTTGACTGAGACTCGACAAGGACTGGGCCATCGGGGTTTATCAAGCAGGCGTCAGCAAAGAGACGGAAAAAAGAAACATGACAGGAAAAAGGACCTGGGTAGCACACCTCCAAGAGAGTGTAACACAAGGTGAATGGACCGGCAAACATCCGCGAAGGCGAGGAAAACAAAGGTGCATATGAATGAACGCAAGCCACATGATACCACAATCGCAGACAGTACCTAATGTAACACATGCTGAGCGAGCACACCATCTTATTCAAGTTGCTCGGAAAATGTTGTTTCGGTCAGCACCACAGCCAGCCACATTGCTCGCTGAATGACATGACTGCATCGCCGTGTAATAAATAATCGTGTTGGGGTTGCTTCGCTTTGTTTCCAGACTCTCTACCAGATGGAGAAACTACCTTGATTAATTCCTTGCCCTCGGACCCGCAATGTCTTGATCAAAGGCTTTGTTCAACGCTTACAATTTCTTGTGTCTCGCCTGATAACGGCTCGACCACCTATTGTTCGTCTGATTGCTGCCGATCCGGTCTAACTTCGGATGGAGTCTCAACCGCATGATACACGGTACAAATCCAGGGCACAAGACATTTTGTTGTTGGTCAATTGTAACGACAAAACGTTTACAAGAGCCCAATTGGGAAGTGATTACAGAAAGGCATTGCGGTTACCAACAGGCTAAGTTTGATTGGCAAAGTCAATTGAAAGTCTCATGTTTTCAATAAATACATTTTCGGGTACACATTGCTTCAGCATATTCTGAAAACAAAGGCCTCGATTCGTAACTTGAAATGCTCAATATTGGATATGGACTTCAGAAAACATCCACATCCAGTGGATGTATGACTCCATTCAGCACCGTGTTATCTGCGTGTCTCCTAATTGGTGGGCCTGTCAACATCTTTCCCCCGATGGTCGGTCTGTGCAAGTGTTGATTTGGCTATGAGGTACCTGACCAGAGCCCCAATCACAATGCCCCAGCGTATGAAATGATGCATGCTGGTGCCACAGTCAAACACACGAAGCCCCGCCATCGTCTTGAAGCCCCGCAGTCGGAGTCATTAGCAGCCACCACAGACAATACAGTAGGGGGCAAAAAGTATGAAGACCCCTTGAGGTACCGAAAGGGGCGTCTAACCGGAACGGGAGATTATCGCGATGCCGCTTTAAGCTTGTATTTTCGACCTTTCAAAGTGACTGTAAACAGGCTCAATACTTTGTGTACCAACCCTCTGCGGCAATTATAGCTGTAACGCGGTTTAGCATTGTATTGCAAAGGTTCTTTAATACTGTATCTTAGAGACTATCCCAAGCTTCCATTGCAGCTAAGACTAGGGCATATTACATAGCAACTGTATCCTCTGCGTGAGTCAGTTCCGGATGTAATCGATATATCTCTGCCTTCATTAGCACCTACAGATTCTCTATAGGGTTCAAATCAGGCAAATACGGCAGCCAAGTTATCAGCTCGACCCAGAGCTCTTCCAGGAGGGCTTTAACGATCCAGGCGGTGTGTATAGACGCGTTATCATACATAAAGATATCGCCGGCTTAGAGAAACCAAGGCAAGATATATTAGATTAGGAGAATGAAATAATCGCTTGTATTTAGGTAAAACCTCAGTAAGATGCCAGAAGTTAAGGGATTTAAATATAGAATTTCCCCTCTTCTAAAAAAAGGAATATATATAAGTTTTTAAATAATTAAGAGTCTTATTTATAAGAAAAACTACTATAAGTATAACCAAAAAGGAAAGCCTAATACTTACTAAAGATATTTAAAATAATAACTAATTAAATAATTAGGCTTAAATCTAGTAATAAATAGATTAGCTAATATAAGGCCTTAAAGGTTAAATTAAAAAATAAAGATTTATAGGCCTATATTAACCTAATAGCATTTAATAAGCCTACCCTTAAGGTAGTTATATTTATACCCCCTAATATATTAGCAGTAAAATAGTAAAGTGCTATAGTTATTTAAGCAGTAATTACTATAGAAGTATTATTTTCTTTAATATAAGAAATAGTTATATAAGAAGTTAATTCTTTAGTTATTAAACTAGATAGAAATTATATTAAATATAAAATATAGACTTAATAAATACTATATTTTATAGAGAAAGATTACTAAATAGTTACTATAATAAAGGCAATATATAAGATATATTTAAAGAACTATAAGGACTTAAAGAGAAAGATATCTATTATTTAAGATTAAATATTAAATACAGTAAATAAAGGGATTATAAGGTATTATTTTTTAGAAGATAATACTTTAATAGAATAGATTTAATTTCTTTATAATAAGTTTTCCTTAATATAAATAAAGCAGAAGTAAGAGGCTTATTAAGTATATAGAGAAGTCTTAATAAAACCTATATATTATAGATATATAACCTATAAAGGAGTAAGTAATTAGCTTAAATAATAAAAGACCTTAATTAATAAAGCCTAAAATATAGGCCTATAAGAGGCTAAAGAGGCAGATTAGTAGTTTCTTAATCTTATTATAGCTTTAAGATTAACCCTACTAAAGTTATAGGTAAATGTCTATAGTATTACCTAAATAAATTATATTTAGTTTAATACCCTATCTATTAGTATAATAGCAGTAGATATTTAATTAGTATTAATATTACAGCTAAATATATAGAAAGCTAAAGTAAGCTATAAAGCCTTTTTAGTTAAATAAGGGAAAGAGGCTAGAGAAAACTAAAATACCTTAAGAAAGCCTAGATAAAAGGAGCAAAAAGGAAAGAAGTATCTTTACTAAAAACCTAGTAAAAATAAGGCAGGAAGATATAAAGTATATAGATTAAGGCATACCCTATTAAACTGCTTTTATACTTTTTTTAAAAAGGCCTATATTAAATTTAAATTAGTATAGGCTCTTACTAATTAGACATAAAGAAAGATAAAAAAAATAAAAAAGGTATAGCTAATTAAGTTAAAAAGCTAAAACTAAAAGAAGTAGCCTAACTATATCTAGTTAGCTTTATTTAGCTAAGTATAGGCCTAATAGTAGCTAACTATTACCTCTTAAATAAAAGTATATTATTAAATTTAAAAGTAATTATATATATATTTAAGGATATAAAGTAAATAAAAAACCTTAAAGCAGTAGCCCTTAAGGACTTCTTTTAGTTAAAAGTAATATAAATCCTAATAGAGAGATATAGTAAAATATAAATTAAACTTAAGTTAAGTAATAGTATATTAAGAATACTATAACTTTATAATATAGCCTTATATATTATATTAGCTATAAACCTAATATTATTTATTAAGTTAAGAAAATAAGGAATTTAGTAGGATATAAGCCTAAAAAATAATTATCTATAGTATTTAGATAGAAGTAAACTTAATAAGGTCTTAAAGATTAAAGGGTAATAAATACTTAAATATAAGTATTTTCCTTAAGACCTAAAATTAATATAAGCTAGATTAATAGTAAATATACTTCCTATCCCTTTAAAATAGTATATATATATAATATAGACTAAAAGAAAGCCATTAAGAGGTAATACCTTAATATAGCACTTAAGGTTAGGCTATTTAAGGCCAAAGGCTCTTTAATGCCTAGTTATATTTATAAAAGAAGTATAAATAAAGTTAAAGATTTTAATAGAAATACAGTAAATAACTATAGTTAACTGTAATATATATAAAGTAATAAAAGCTTACTAATTAATATACTATACTTCTTAAGAGTTAATTTAAGTTATAAGTCTAGGAGATTAAATAGCTATAGATTTCTACTTTATATTATTAGGATATATAGGCTATAGTTTAATATAGATATTTATAGATAGAGTATTAAGGTTTACTTAAAACTATTATATAATTAATTAAATAACCCTTACTATCCTCTTAGCACTAAAAGGCTTCTTAAATATAATAGAAATATAGTACTTTAAGAAAATAAAGGTAATTAAATATAATAATAAGATTATAATAACTTACCTATAAGTATATATTAAGATAGTTTAGTAAGGAATATAATATAAATTATCTGCTTTAAATATATAGGCTTAAAATAATAGTGTAGAAAGAGTAGTTATAGTTATTATCTAGAAAAGTAAGGTAATAAAGGCAGATATAAAAATTCTAAAATACCTCTAGCCTAAATTAATAAAGGCAGCTACCTATCTTTATAACTATATGCCATTAGTTTAAAGATAGTATAAGTTACTATATAAGATATTTTACTTAAAGTATATAATTAAGTAGTTAGTAAAACCAGACCTATTATACCTTAAAGTATATAGATATAAAGCGTTTATATTAATAAAGGATATATAACTGTAATATAATAGATTATATTATTAAACCTCTAAAAGGTAGATTAAATATTTAATAAGATATATATTAAGTAATTCCTATAGGATCTAGAACTTATTAAATAAGGAGGTATTCTTAATGCAGGATATTACCTTTAATAAATATTAGTACTTTAATAGAAATATAGCAACCCTTTAAAATAACCTATAGGCTAAAAACCTAATAGTAATAAAGAAATAAATTAAGGAATTAATCTTATTTTAATAAACTTAACTTAATTTATAGTAAATATATTTAGTAAATAAAAAACTAAATAAAATTACTAATAAAAATATAGAATTTATAAGCCCTAAAGCTAATAACTTAATAAAGATAGGCAAGAAATTAGAACTATATATCTAGTTTAGATTTAAGCTATTATTAATACCTCTAGAATTACCTCTATTAGGTTTTTTCTATATAATAGAAAATAACCTAAAAGTAAAGAGAGGTAATAAGCTAGTAAATAAAACCCTTATTAAGATATAAGTAAGAAATTATATTTTATTTAATATAATATTCCTAATAGGGATACTATAGCATAAAATATATATAGATATCTAATAGAAGACTTAAGGTTATAAGAGTTAAGAGAGTCTAGCTAGCTTTAAGAACTTATTAAAAAGAGGGAGCTTACTTTAGCCTTTAAACCAATCTAATATAGGAAAGCAGGAGGCCTAAAGGGATAGGATAAGCTCTATATTAAGCAAGGAAAAGAGGCCTTATATTAATATATATTAAAAGCTCCTAAAGAGGCTCCCTAGCTTATATATTAATATAAAGAGTTATCTATACTAAAATATAATCTAGAAGGCAGAAAAAGCTTATTTAGAGAGCTATAAACTCTTTTAATTATAGATAGAAGTAGCTAAAACTATAGTAAAGAGTTATTAAATACTTAGATATTATTAAGTATATATCTATAAGTTAAATAAATATAAAAGATTCCTAAAAATTAAGGTAAGATTAATAGTTTAGAGAGACTAATAGGTAAAGAATAGCTAAGATATATATATAGCTATATTAATTAGAATATCTTTTAGGGTTTTAATAGTAATTATAACTAGATTTAACTATAAGATACTTTAATATAATGCAGTTAATATATTTATATAATTAATATTAAATAAAGATATATATATAGAAATACTAATAGGTTACTAAAAACCTAATATAATCTTTAAGCTATAAAAGGTATTATATAGACTCTAAAGATTACCTTTTTTATAGTAAAAATACTTTAAGAAAGGTCTATTATATATAGGATTTTACTAAGTACTTAGTAAGGACTATTATTAAATTTAAGGCAATATAGTATTTTTCTTCTATATAGATAACTATATCCTCTATTACCTAAAGGAATAAAAAGAAAAGGCAAAAGATTTAATAAAGAAGTTATAAGAGATATATTATATTAAAGGAGGTAAGACCCTATAATAGTTTTTAGGCATTAAGGTCATAAGGGATAGACTAAACTGTTACCTATAGCTCTCTTAAGCTATATATATTAATAAAATGTAATAATTACTTCTAAACCCTCTATTAAGATATAAAGCAGTTATCTTAATAGTATAAGAAGAGTTATTACTATATACTAAATTATTAAGCCTAAAAAGTATAAATAGTTACTAATAGAAAGTAGGTATTATTATATATACTGCAGTAATAACTTGCCTAGATATTGCCTTTATAGCTAGCTAATTAGTAAGATTTAACTAAAACCTAAAATTATAATATTATAAAGTAGCAGATAGAGTATTATAATATCTTACCTAAACTAAAGACTTAGCCCTTTAATTTAAAAGTAATAATAACTCTTTAGTTAATAAGTTATTAATAGCCTTAAATATAAGCTTTATTAATAACTTAATAAACTATTAAAGCTTATAGGCCTTTACTATATAACTATTTAAAGAAGTAATAAGCTAGTAAGTAAATAAAT
The DNA here is from genome assembly GCF_900079805.1 of Fusarium fujikuroi IMI 58289. Lineage (NCBI taxonomy): Eukaryota > Fungi > Ascomycota > Sordariomycetes > Hypocreales > Nectriaceae > Fusarium > Fusarium fujikuroi. The sequence continues at coordinate 1,697,486 of NC_036622.1, read as the reverse complement.
AAGATACTGTAATTATATTTACTATTAAGGCAGAATTACTTGCCTTATTATAAGTAGCTAAAGAGGCTATCTTTATAAGCCAGCTTATATCCTTATTATAAATCAATCTAGAAGATAAGATCCTTTAGTAAGGCCCTGCTAAGCCACTAAAGGTAACTATTTAATATAATAACTTATAAACTATTTAATTAATTAAAGAGAAATTAGTTAAGCTATATATAAAGCTATAATATATATAGATCTATAACTATTAGCTAAAATAAAAAGTAATAAATAAGACAGTAAATATAATATATACCCTATTAACTTAATTAATAGCTAATAGCCTAATTAAAAACCTTATTAATAAGAAATTCTAAAATTTTCTTAAGTAATTAAAGCTTACTAAGATTACAGTAATTAAATAGTAAATAGAAATTATTTTAAATTAAATTATATAATAAAATAAATACCTAAAAGATTTAATTTAAATTTATTACCTCTAAAAAACCATTAAAATATAAAAGGGGTAAAGCCCTAGTAAATGCTTATATAACTAACGCTAACTATATAATAAAGACTAAAGAACTAAAAACCCCTAGCTAAATTACTTAAAGGTATAAAAAGGCTTAGTAGTGCCTTAATAATAGGCAGGAGTAAACTAGCTAAAATAACTAATAGAAGCAATACTAATAAAAGTAACTAAAACGTTAGAAATAGGATTATCTAAATACTTATTAAGTAAAGTATAAAAAGCTAGTTTGGCTTTAAATATAGATAGGAGTTTATTATAAATCCCCTTACCTTTAATAGAAATATCTTTATAAATATCTAAATAAAGGATTGCTAAATAAAGGCAGGTTACAGTAAAGATATTATAGGCATAAAGAGGCATTATAGAGGTAACCTAAGCAGATACTTCCTTAAGAATAAGTTTAATACTACCCTAAAAACAGATTAGCTAAAAAGTTAAAAAAGCCTTAATAAAAAATATATAGAAATAAGGCACTAAAGTGCCTAAAGGTCCTAAAGGGATATAATATCTTAAGACTAAATTATAGTAACTAGAGTGCTGCTATTACTAAAGGTAAGGTTATATATATAGTTAGTAATTACTTACTAAGCCATACTATAAGACTTAATTACAATATAGGCCTATTAGACCTAAATAAAATTAAGTTTTTTATTAGTAAAACAATCCTAAAGGCACTTAATTGCCAGATAGTAAGCCTAAATTGCACTAAAGTATTTATAAGAAACTGGTAAAATATTAATAAAGACCTAATAATTAAAGTAGAGAAATATATATAGAGCTATACTTTTTTTAGTTATTAATATAAAAAATATAATACTTTAGTAAGAGGCTAGTATAATATTAAAGAGAGAGATTGCAGTAAATATTATAGATATAATAAAAATATAAAATCTTATTAAGAAATTAATTAATTAGTTAAACCTTTAGATTATAAATAAACTTTTAGAAAATATTTATATAAAAGTTAATATAAAATATAGTAATAAAATTATTAAAAATTATAACTAAAGAATTTTAAAGATAAGTAAATAAAATATTAATAAGAGCTTACTAAAAATTAATAATTTTAATAAGGCAGAAAAATATAAATACTAAAATCTAGTTATTAAGATAATATAAATATAAATTACCTTATAATAGTCTATTAATATCTTACTAAAGTAATATAATATAATACTTAAATCTTTAAAACTAGTATATTACTATTAGAATTATTATATATTAAAGAGAGGTATTAAATTAGGAGAATGAAATAATTACTTATATTTAGGTAAAACCTCGGCAAGATGCCGGAAGTTGAGGGATTTAGATACAGAATTTCCCCTCTTCTAGAAGAAGGAATATACACAAGCTTTCGAACAAGATATAGGAATAAAGATAATATATGCCAATAGCGTTGACGTTGCCAACAAGAGGCACTAACGGCATACGAGAATCGTGACTAAAGGCAGCCTAGAACATCTGCCGAACGGCGCCTTGCCTCCTTGCCTCCCTTACATCTTATATGCAAAGAGCTTTATAAGGCAATAAGAAGGTCTAAATAGGTCTTAAGCCCTAACCGCGGCGCACTATACACTTATCACTCCATTTCACATGCCTCTAATTGATGCCCTGATATGTTATGGCCTATTAGAGCCTCTTGCGAGCCTGTAGCAGCGTTAGAGCGACTCGTTTTTTCTGCATCCATTTTCTCTTGTTTATCTTACATAAAAGGTATTAAAGAGACCGTAATTTAACTGCATTATCAACAGAATCAAGTAAATCTCGCATAGTTATATGTAGATTAATCGTGATGGCATTATAAATTTGATCTCATTACTCTTCTATAAGCTTACATGGCGCGCCCGATTGAGGCAGAGAAAAATTTTCCTCTCCCTATTATGCCTTGCGGCAGCATGTCGTTTTAATCGTTCTAAGGGGAATATAGGGAAACTGCTTCTGAATTTAACGGTAGGAATAACCTTATTTCTTTAATTTGCATATTCGAGACCGTAATGAAGGCGAAAGCTCTTTGCCGCGCGGCATCGCGATCTGTTTTTTGGTGTTATGATATATGTGAAAAAGCGGCGTTGAAAACGCGGTCTCAATCGGGCTAGTCAGGGAGGAGCTACTTAGGGGGTCTTCATACTTTTTGGCCCCCACTGTAATATATTCCCCGACTGCCTTACCTTGCTGTGTGATTTACCTAATTCAAACTACCTATACCTAGTCCAAGGGAAGAAGAATTGCATTGTAGCACTTCTGTAGCCAGCCATGGATCTCGTCAACAGGTTGGTCCGCCCCGATGCTACCTTCGCACCGTCAAAATCGCCCCTCAATCCCACCTTCTATGTGGTCGCTGATTCAAAATCCCCTCCAGTCTCGAAGGCCGTCTTCTTTTTGCTGTGCCCAAGAGTGAGTCGTCCCATGTCCTTCCAATCCACATTCTTATGCTCATTCATCATAGAGGGCCGTCTCAATGCTGCCACACTGAACCTCCTCGAGGGCGCCGACGTCCAATTCCGTCGTGAGAACCGTCTCGATATCGCTCTTGTCAAGAATCTCCCTATTGCCCTGATCTTCCTCCCCGCCGCCGACATTCCCACGTTCGTTGGCGAGGGTCGTTGCGACCTCGGTATCACCGGATGGGACCAAGTCCAGGAGCATGATGCCTCGGTCCGTGCCTATAATCGCTTGCGACGCAGCTCTATTGATCTGTCGTCATCCGACGATAAGGTTGCTGGCTCTGATATGGTTATGGAATTGGGCTTCGGCAGCTGCAAGCTTCAGGTCCAGGTCCCCGAGAAGGGCCAGTACAAGACCCCCGAGGATCTCATTGGAAAGACGATTGGGACGAGCTTCGTCAACCTGGCTGCCGACTATTTCCTGAAGCTTGAGCAGGGCGAGAATGTACAGGGAGAGCTTTCGCCTCGCAAGATGCGCACCAAGATTGTTGAGTTGAGTGGAAGTGTCGAGGCAGCATGTGCTCTTGGCGTTGCTGAGGGCATTGTCGACCTTGTTGGTATGTGGAAAACTCGAGGCCTGCTTCACCAATTGTGACGGACCATAACTAACGATCAACGCCTAGAATCTGGTGAGACCATGCGAGCTGCTGGGCTCAAGGCCATTGACACTGTTGTCGACTCTACCGCCGTGCTCATCAAGTCAAAGTCGCCATCCAATCCCGAGCTCATCGACCTCATCACCTCACGTATCCGTGGTGTTATCACCGCCAAGAGCTACGTCCTGTGCCAATACAATGTCGAGCGAAGCCGTCTGGCTGAGGCAACCAAGGTTACTCCTGGGAAGCGCTCAGCGACAGTTACCACCCTGGATGAGGAGGGCTGGGTTGCAGTCAGCTCCATGGTCGAGAAGAAGAAGATTGCTCTGGTTATGGACGAGCTGACCCGAATTGGTGCTCAGGACATCCTTGTCCTCGACATTCACAATGCGCGCTGAAAGGGGACACATGAGGGGTCAGGCAAGAAGGCGTTGATATGCATAGGCACCGGTAGGCGTGGGATTCATTGGCAAACGGCGCTCTGGAAAATCAATGGCTGGCTGGGTATCAGGCTAAAAGAGGGGGGTTGTAATGTATGGGCTGCTTGTAAGCGCCATGTCACCTCCGTTGTAATGAGATATCCCTATTGAAACTTCAATAACCATTCCCCGCCTTGAGGCGAAGATTGGAAATTGTGCCTGGCCGAATCCTACCGGGACCTAGACTTGGAGCTTGGGCGGGAATGATCGACGCCGCATACGTCGTATCACGATGAGGCTGAATGATTTGAGATGGTGGCTTGGCAGAAGGACTGAAGATGATTGTGCTGGAGGCTGGACAACATGTTATATGGCTCAGATGGTACATGCGAACCGTAGGAAAAGCTCATTTGTCAGAATTTGAACTGACGGACAAAAAAAAAAAAAGAAGTCTTTTTCTCGATCCAAAGTAGAGCCTCCCCGCAACAATTACAGGAATAATTACTTAACAATGATGATTGACGTTGGTGATCGGGAGCTTCGGGAATCCTGCGGGCATCGATTAGCTAGCAACCTCCACGCGATGACCTCACTAGGGCGGCTACGTAAGTGAGCCACAACCAATTCATAAGCTCTTTGTCTGAGTCTGATTCCCTTGTTCAGGTGGGCCCATGAATCAAATACCATCAACGACCTAGAAACGAAGTGTTTGGGACATATGTTTGCTATAAACTTGAACTCACATCCACCGTCAGAAATCCCCCAAAACTCGTCATAGTACACTACCATATTCATTCTCCCCATCATGGCCAAATTTGGTCCCCAGCCTGAGAATGCTGGTAATAACCAGCCCTCTACTCTCTATTCCGTAGGTTACTCCCCGCCCCGACGTTATCTGTGGTCATTGCCAAAGAAGACTGGAAGGGTCTTGTCTTGTCTTATATTCTCTTTGTTTCAAAGTCTCATGATATCAACGAATAAGGTCGTATTCTCTGCTCGTCGCAATAACACTGACACAGGTGTTTTAGCTCATCATGACGCCTGTCAACATAACCGTCTTCCTCTTCTCACTCCTCCTGGTCGACTTTCGCCATACTGCTAGCCGCAACAACTTCTACGGTACCGGTAACTCGCAAGCGAAATGGGTACCCCGATGGTTCCTCCAGCCATACCAACACATTGGCCATAGGGATCATGATGCCCATGGTCGTTGGCACTATCACAGCAAGCAGAAGAAGCTCATGAAGATGGAAGCAGACGAAGCGTTTCAGATGCGGTCTTCCATGCTCATGTTCATGGCTGTGGCATTGGCTCTGGCTACGAGTGCTGCCTGGTTCTTGACGAGTCGTCTATATTGCAGTGTCGCTTCTCTTGTCGAGCCTCATACCGCGAATCATACTATTCCGCCTACGGGTCCGTGAATATGACAGGGTGGAGAGAAGGCGGATGATACCTGAATCTCCGCCAAGTTCTAGAGACCCTGTCTATTTCGCGGGGTGGTATCAACCGTTGACTCCAGACAAGGACCTTAGCACCGTCACCTAACAATTTTCCCTCCAACTGACATGTGTCTCCATCGATCTGGCTTCTTGTTTTCTCTTCAACGGGAAAGAGGCGATGTCGCTTGATGATTTCATCGGCGATCATTGTGTCTCACATTGAGAGCACCATTTGCACCATTTGCACCGTCGTCTCTTGGAGCGATCTCCCGGATCTTGAGGCATGAGCTAATCATACATTGGCCATCAAGCATCGCTGTTATTCTGTACACAAAGTATTTCAGGAGTGTTTGTGGGCCGTGACAGGCGTTTCGAACCCCTGCTTGATATCGTGCCCGGGGATATGACACTTTATGAAATGTAATAATCATGATAATGGATTGTTTTTCTTAGAGGGTCTCAGACAGCAATGGAGGACTAAAAGTCTGATTGTGTTTGAATTTGAATCTGGATCTAAAACTTGGCAAGATCATTCATCTTTGATGCCATACCGAATCGTCACTCGGTCAAGAATTGAAGAACAACCATATAAGTTACACAAACGCCGTCTCTTGAAAATTCCCTACTTTGGCCTGCCAGAGATCCAAAGGCAAGCCTAACACCACATTAAATCCCCGGAAATTGTAATCTTCCACGCGTAAACCATAAAGCAAGATCTCATGTCAAAGCAGCATGCGTATAAAGACGTTAACCGATGCGCTCCTCCACGCTGCCCCAGTAGACAATGGGCCTGGGCTCAAGCAGGCTCAACTCACTGCCGAAGCTCTTGCGTTCAGCCTCTAGATGCAACAGAGAAGGCTGTCGCGAGATGATGCTGTTGATGGCAACGACAGGGGACGAGCTTGTCGTGCTGACTGATGAGTAGGAAGCCTGGGTGGAGGTGGAGGCTGATGAGCTGCGACGCAGAGAGTTGCGCAGACGTGAGGGTGAGAAGCGAGAAGTCATAGTTTCGAAGCGGGAGGTGTGGGCCATTGTATGAGAGTGCGTAAGAATAGCCGAGAGTGAATGTGTTGTTGCGTAATAGTGAAATATGGTACTGGCGTAATAAGCGTGGCGTGGGTGCAAATGATCGCGATGGTCGTTGAAGCGAAAGAGCTAACGAGCAACTTGTCCAGCAGTTGTCGTATGATAAACCGAATTTTTCAATGAGTGAACGAGTTCAGGAGGTATAAAAGAGAGGCACAGCCTGTCAAATGTTTCTATCAGACTCTTGGTCTTGTCTTGTCAACAAGAAACGAGCGAGCTAGCGAGCGAACGATGGTTCTTTAGGTAACACAAAGATAGACAAAGCAAGCAAAAGGAGGAAACGCGAGAGGCACCACCTTAACCTTTATCCATCAATTCACTCTCGACAACGGACACGAGACCCAGAAAAGAAAGTGGCAGTGTAGAAAAGAGAACCACAATCCTCGCATCAGAATGTGTCAGGGGCTCGGAATGTGGGCGCACGGATTGTTTCAACCTCACAACTAGCGGCTGAAACAGTCGCATTGTCCATCAATTTACTTTGAGTTGGAACGTCACCAGGATTACGAAACAAGGGTGCTTTGTCGCAGGCATCCGTTGATCAGACAAGCGTCAGGTCTCCAGTCTCGCACAACCTTGCTCGTACGTATCACCGCACTGGGCTACACTGATGCCGTCCTGTTACCTGAACGTTCTGTGCATGAAAAATGTGTGTCTATTTTAAATCTTGATCGACCGAAACTGGATGCCGAGGGTAGCCTTGCCCCCCCTTTCCTTTTCGCTCATGTATCAATTGCCCTGCAACGCCGTGCTTAGTTTTGAATTATGCCATGAGTTCTTTTCCTGAATGCAACTGCCATTGATGGATGTGCATGATCGCATTGTTTCACCATCAAAATTGGACGGCTTCCCTCCTCCTCACAAGTTCCATGTCAACCGCAGCTTCAACTCCTCCAACCGCTTGCCCCTCAGTGAAAACCATCATACCCTTGCGAGCCCCTGCTCTGTGTTTGTCGAACGGTGGCGTTGCGACGAATACTCTCGCCCCAAACCGAGTCGTCAAGCATTCCACGGACTTGCACAGGGCTAATGGGGTCCAAATGATTGCTCTCACGGCCCGAGGGCGCTGACGATCTTGCTTGCGTCGTAGATTGTTGCTGTTGCTCATGTGGATCATCCTCCTCGATCTCAAAGCTAAAGGCTGATGGTTGCGCAGGTGTTGTGGGCGATGGAGGCGCGGCTCTGGGGAAGCTGAGAGGATGACTCCACGATGTATCGTGCAACGATAGATCCACAGATCCCAGCCAGTTTCGTGGCTCGCCTGCGTCAACACTCGATGGACGCGAGGCTGGTGAGAGGGGAGATCTCGGCCCTGCTCCACCTGTTTCATCGTCGCTCAGATCGTTCTCAACAAGAATCTCCGGAATGTTCAGCTGTGGCACTGCCGTCATGCGGGCCGAGTGCTTTCGTAGCATGTGTTTCTTGAATTGTCTTGAATAATATCTGTGTTGATGGTGAGCAATTCTCTTTTCCTGGGTTCCGCTATAGATAGCTTACAATGTGTCGAAGAAGCCCAATACTACGCCACGTCGGACTTGGTCGTCTACTCGCTGGAGACGAGCTCGACGCCTTAGGAACTCTTCGAGTCTTTGTTTTTTTATCAGCCTTGGTGAATAGATTTGCGGCGGGTGGGATAGCTTACTTCAGGCTCTTGTTATCACTGATGATGTTATAATGAGCAAGAATCATCAAGACACTCGTAAATGAGATGCCCCTGTCAGGATCTGCGGACACCAAGACCTCCTCGTAAAAAATGTTAAAGCGCCGACGCTGGTGGCGCACCTTCTCCACGTCAATCCTCCTCAACCGTGCATTGAGTTTGTTCAGGTCAATGCCACTGAATCCGCTGGTTGTCGCGATGGACGAGTGATGTGTGAGTTTCACATCATCCCTTATATCTTCCAAAATAGAGTGAACGCTGTCCTCCGGATCATAAATGCGCATCTGAAAGACGCCTGAAAGCTCGCCAAGAAGACGGGGAAAAGCTGCCTTGGTGATATACCCAGTGCCTGCTGGGTCAACGCTTCGCCAAGCTTCTTTGAACCGTCGAATCTCATCGCGATCAACAACAGCCATGCCACTCGAGCGTTGAAAGACATAACTGAAGCTCTCGTAGATGAGTGATACAAACAGGTTCACAAAGATATACATACTGACGATGTTCCATGCGATAAACAGAATTCTGGCCCACGATTCGCTACCACAGTCACTGTCGAAGAATCTAGGCTCGTCAACGCAAAGTGGCGGCTCTATGCTGGCATAATCTTCCATGACAGCATTCCATCCTTCACCCAGACTCATTCTGAATAGCAGAATCAGGGCTTTGGGAACGGTTCGGAAATTTATGTTTTCCGCAGTCTCTTCGCCGAATCGTGTCAAACTAAAAGCTTGAGTCATAGCAATCGCGAAGACCAGGAAGAATACCAGCCAGGTGGCAAGCAAGTTACCAATAACTGTCAGACTAGCGGCGGCCGTTTTGAACAGCTGGTCCAGCGCGTCGTTGCGGGGAATGAGGAGGAGTACAATGGCGACCAAGAACACCTTATGTAGCTGAACATAGGTTTCAACCTCAGTGTCTGATATGAGTAACGCGAGAGTTGAAACAAATGCACCGAAGACAATGAACAAAGAGTAGAGATCCCACGAGCTTCGTCGGAAACGTACCCAGCCCAAGCCAATGATACGAATTGCAATGTTAGCCGTGTATGCAACGATGAAGGCGAAGAAAACAAAGTCGCGATATCTTGTCCACCACCATGGCTCACTGGCGAACTCCGACACAAGCACGATCAAATGTAGTACTAGAACAACGGTAATTGTCTGATACCACTTACCCTTCTTCTCGATAGCTCTCTTGTGGCACCATTTCTTCCAGCTCTTCTCAGAATCATCGTAAGAACTCTTTGAAGGTGAAATTTGTCTGAGAATCTTTCGTAATTCGAGCCATGACCGTTGTTCCGCCGTCAAATAAGCGACACCTGTTTGTTCGGTATAATTCCGCATAAAAACAGAGATAAAGAGAGTGAGTACAAAGACGGTGGCCAACAGATTGAATACGACGAGGAAGATGGCGTTGCCCTCTGACGCTAGGTCTTGGGGCTGCTTCATGCGGCCGGTAATGGCTTGAACAGCAAAAGAGACGTCTGTCCATCCCTCTTGACTAACAATCTGGAAAAGAATAAATAAGGATGCCCCAAAATCGTCGAAGCTGAAGAAGGGGTTCGCTGCAACACGAGGGGCGAGCATTGGCCAGTCGTCGCTAAACGGTGTGCTCTCGAACTCGCCATAGCAATTATCCATGGTATTAATTCCGTCGCCACCGTCATTACAAGACAAAAGTAAGCCATTGAATAGGTTGAGACCATAAATGGCAAACGGAATGAGCAGAGACATCGAGACAAACGCGGCCTAAGGAAGCAATTAGCGAGGAACACGGCTACAGGTGAGGAGATGGCAACTCACGCCTAGGATTTTCCACCAACCAACGATAATGAGATCGTGAAAGGTGTTTCTGGCGCTGTTGCTAACATTCAGCAGTCGAAGTGCACGGAGCGCCTTGAATGCGCCTATTGCTCTGGAAATAGCGCCGTCATTGATGAGGAGCGTAACAACATTGATCCACAGAGTGACCAAAACGACTGAATCCATGAATCCCCAGGAACTTCGCAAGTATGCATTCGGGGTCCACAGGAGTCCGTCCGCAATGATCTTGATCGCAGCTTCGACAGTAAACACAATCGCAAAAGCCATGTCTGTCCAGATGTACCAATTCCTAATACTGAACTGATGTTGCTCTTGGTACTCCTTCTGATAAAGAGGAGTGGTAACACATGCAAGGACGACCATAGCCACGATTGCTGCATAAATGAATATCGTGAAAGAATACCAAAGGAGGGTGTCAGGAACTACACCATCAATGCGCTCAATACCCCGAGAAGGACCAACGACCCGCTGACAAAGCCGGCGCAGGCTGTTGTTTGGTGAAAAGATGTACAAGGAGGTATTGTAATTTGGGTACTTCGCAAGATACTCTCGCTGAGCCCTCTTTCGAGTCATAGTGGCAGACATTGCCTGTTCAGCCATTTGTCGAGGATCTGAGGTATCGTTCGCGCCGTCAAACCGCAAGCTTGAATAAAAGGGGTTGGGCTCCTTGTCGCTGAACCACCCTTTCACCCTTCCCCACATGGCAGAGAGACGGCCAGGTTTGATCTCGCCACCCAACAACGTAGTTGCGCTTCTAATAGGGGCATGGTGCAGCCGGTCCTCCTCAGGTTTAGGATTTATTTGATCATCCAGGAACTCGCGGACCACGGCATCCTTGAGAAGCATCTCGACTGTTGCTGGGCCGTAGTCGAGGGGATCCTTATTTTTGCGATGTTTGGACAGGCCAAAGATTGTAGAAAGGGCCAGGTTGCTAGATGAAGCTCCAAGGTCTCGCCTTTGAAGAAAAGCCTTGACTTGCTGAAGCCGTTTCTCGTCTTCGGATACATCAAAGTTCTCCTGAATTACAGCAATGAACATGTTGATGAGAATGAAGAAAGCCACAATGAACCAGCCAATGAGTAGAATGGCCCCTATCCATGAGGTATTCTTGTGCCTAGTGTAGGAGGTGACAGTATAAAGAATATCTGTCCAATTCTCACTTGTCAGAACTTGGTACATGCCCAAGAAGGAGTTGTAAATGGTGTAGAACGAGATACGATTGAGTTCGCCATCTTCATACACGGGAATTTCGCCTCTGAACAACTGCGCAGCAAAAATCGCCACCAAAAATGTCATCAGAAACACAAAGAACATCAGGTTTCCGATACCAGCGGCATTGCCTAAAACGAGGAGAATAAGTTCCCTTGTCACTGGTATTGCTAACACAATACGATAAACTCTCAGGATTTGGAACACCGTCAACCACCAATACGCTCTGGTGTAGCGAATAGGGGGGATTAATATGATGGAAGTGATAATCGCTAGGCCGAGGTCGAAGAGGTTACGCCAACTTTTGTGGAAGTAATTCCAATCAGTCGCAATTCGAAAGATCATCTCGATATCGAGAAGAATGGTAACGATGATCTCTGCAGTGTTAATGAAGCGCTCTCTTCTTGCCGACATGGTTGCGCTGCGGCAGGCCTGGCATAGCAAACCAAAAGTGATGATCAGAATCCACACTGCACGGGTTTTATAGAACATGCGTTGTAAAGAAGATGTTCGGCGAATTCTTTCATCGGGTCGAGCTTGCACCGGGGATTCCTGGCTGACAGTGAATGCACTGGCTTTGCTCTCTTCACGGATGACTTGGAAGGATGAGGTAATGACAGCAATCAACAAGTTCGTCAACCACAGCATCATGATCATGATACCTGCACCAAAAAAGAGAGCAGCCTGTACATAATCCGAGCTCATGGTCATGTACATAAGATCGGAGAAGGTGTTTGCGCTCATGATGACAAACACAAGTTCTAGCGAGTTGAAAATGTTGTCAAAATTGACCGTGCCGTTGTGTGGGTTGGATTGCTGAAGACAAATGGAACCTCGAGGACACAGAAACCCCTTCCCTTCATTCGTTCCATTCATAAGGTCCGTCAAGGACTCTGAATTGTTGAACTTGAGCCAAGGCATGGTTTCGCCCGTTTGGTTGTTCAAGTAACCACCGCAAAATGCTTCCTCGTTTGTGTAGGAGGCATCAAGGTCCGTAGGATCAAGGGGGTCAAGCCACACGCACTGCCGACTCAAACTAGCTTTGAAACTCTGGACCCCTATAATTGCAAACAGAAGCCAGAAGAAGGTGAGGAGAAATGCAACTCGAACGAGTAAAGGCGTTGCTTTCTTCAAACTCCTGAGAATAATCTAAGAACATGTAAGCGTGCTTGTTGATAGGTGAAGGCATCATGATAACCTTACCGCAGTACCGTTCGTTAGAGCAAGTAATCTCAGAATTCGTAAACAACTCAGCATTCGAAATGCGTAAAGATCGTGCTTGGTTTCGAGGCCCGAAATGCTCAAGCAGAAAGTGATCCAATACGAGACAACGGCAACAAAATCGAAACGATTGAAGGAATGGCGTAGAAATGCTCGCCGAGCAAGCTGGAACCTTTGGTGCTCTTCCAGAGTTCTTGGCAATGCTTGCTGGCCTTGCATAAACGTTGTGAAAGATCTTGAGATTGCTGACGGTTCCGGTCGGTATTGCGACTTCTTCTTTACGGATTTAATCCGCTCTGGTTGGAAAACAGCACGATACTGGTCTGCTATTGCGGCTCGAATTCCCCGTTTACGGTCAATCGTGCTGTACTCTGCTGCGTTCAACACGAAGCCAGACACAATGATACGCGAGATAATCTCCAGAGTGAAGATAATGAAAAGAGCAAGCATAGCCCAATCAATAGGATGCTGTCCCCATCTTTCCGGGCGTCCATTCTCAAATACATTCGGAGCTGCCTCAACCGCGAGAAGGATAGCCTGCAAGACTATCAAAAGAAGCAAGAATGGCTCCGTATATGGGTTGACCAAGAGGTCGCAGAGTCTTAGTCTCAAAGGGTTGTCCGGTGAGAAGATTCCTAGAGACTTTCCTTTGAGAGGATTTGGTAAAGGAGGCCTCGGTATATCTGGCTCAGCTTCGGTCACGTTAAAACGTGGTTCTGTAGATTTTTCGCTTGACGAACGAACCAACTGTGGTTGATACGAAGTATCGGCAAACATCGAATTCATCGTATCCCGATTCCTATCTTGACCATGTCTACTAGGTGAACGGGAGCGATGCCTCGATGCACGGTGATCAATGACTTCTGTTTCTCCGCTGATGTTGACAACTCTCTGTGACATTGCCCGCACGATCGAACCAGCACGGGACAAAGCGCCCGATGTAGAGGGCGATCTTGACCTCCGATATTCGTTGGGATTAAGAGAGGCGCCAAAGTTGCGATTTCGAGTTGACCCATAGCTTGCTCTCAGATCTTCGCCAAGGCTTCTCGTATTGCGACCGCGCGATGGGCTGTTTTCTAGGCTTGAAACCGTCTGAAAACTGTCTCGATTTCGATCATCCAAATTACTGGCAGATAAAGAACCAGATATAGGCTCAACTCCAGCCGTCAACGGAACTCGATCGGACTCTGCGTAATCGGTACTCGGCGCATCTTCGACATAGGGACCAGGCGGGTCGTATGTACGAACCGGTGTAGAAGGCATTGGAGGACTTGGCTGATGGTGATCCATGCCCGGAGGGAGCGCAGCCTGTAGAGCCATTGGATCTATGGGTGACCCTGGGCTAACATCGTCGTCGAAACGATCGTAGGGTTGATCCCAGTATGTTGAGATACCAGGAAGGTTGGCAGACATTTGAGGAACGTCGGGCGGAGAAACGCTCGGCTCTTGCCGTGACAGACCAGCTTGCGTCTGTTGAGTATCGAGATGCGATCCATCTAAGTTCTGAAGCGGGATAGACAGGCGCCGCGCTGGGCGCCCGTCTTGATCCCAAGAGTGTGAAGACATGGACCAACGAAAGGACTAATGACCGCCAATGCGGTCCAATGTCATGGAGAATGGTGATTATTGGTACTACTACCAGAATGAAGCATCGTTAACGCTTCATGGGGGAAAAAATGATAAGAGAGCGTGAACTAGTATTGCTCAGGGTTATTCGTAGAAGCGAAGAGGTAGCCAGTTCGCTACATCCTAATCAGGAGTCCTAATAAGATACCGCAGGACGGCTGGATGTGACAGTAAGGTCCAACTTACGCACTGTACGCACAGCAGCTTCTTTGGCAAAGTGCCATGAAATGCCGTGTGCTTTTAATAGAACAAGGTTTCTGCTACAGTGTGGAGAGTTTCATCCCCTGGAAAACGGAGGTCGTAAGCTGAATTCCCAGGAGCCAGGGTACCTTAGCTTACCTACAGTACCTCTTAGTAGGTTAGTATCTTGGTCAAAAAGTGATACTGGTAGTGGCATGTGCTTGTGGCTGACAGCGCCACAGCTCGTTAGCTTTTCGCGACCTACAAACGCCTTAAACACGCTTCTAACATTTGTGACGAGACTGGCTGGCATCCTGACATCGACATCATCAACTTTTCTTCAACCATGCCGTCTCGCAAGCGCTCGCTTGCAGCCATCGATGGCGACGATGGAGAAAAAGAACATTCATTACAGCATCGCATCCGTAATATGTGGCAATTTGCGAACCTCTGCCAGTGGATATACATATTTGGCAAGGCTGCGAAAATCGACGAAGCTATCGATGTTGAGGTATGATCACACAACAACCCAGTACTTCAGTGATGGACAGGCGCACAAATTAACAAATTACACAGGAAATTGAGACAGAATGCCTCAAGCCGAACTCCAGCATCTTGGCAGACATTGCCCTTGCCCTTCTCAAACTAGTTTCGTCGCATCGTGGTTTAACGTACGTTTCCAGAAATTGGGATATGCCGTTTTTGCTAATGGTGATTCGAAGGCATGAAATTTTCGATGACCAAGCACGAAAACAATTCACGAAGAAATCGCCGAACTACAATCCCTTCGGTTCTGGTGAAACACCCCTCAAATTCAACGATTTCGACATTTTTACCAAGGTAGGCGATGAAGAAATTATGAGGCCCGGCCAGTGATCCGAGGCTAACATACACTGCTTGAGTAGATCAAGGTCATGCAACAACTGACCCAATGGGCCATGATCCATCCTGAGCGTATTCGGGATAAGATGGAAGAGCAAAAGGATAGCGAGCAAACAAGTTGGGTAAGTTCACATCTCAACGAGAAGAGGCTTAGCCACTAACAGAATTCCAGCGAATAGAACCTTACGGTTGGGATGCAGATGACAGAACCTACTTCGTGCTGGACGATAACCGAGTGTATCGGCTTACAGAACCTCCGATGATTACGAAACCCACCAAAGCGAAGAAATCCAGAGCATCGTATGGAAGTCGGCGCTCCAGCAAAAGACGACAAATAACCTTGAATGCAGAAGAAGTGGTTGAAACGGATCAAGAAATCAAAGAAGATACCCCTCTTGAAGATAATGGCCTGGGTGGAATGACATGGGAATGTCTCGCCGTAACTCTTGATGATGTACGATCTGTCGTGGATGGTTTTCGGAAGAGCCGTGACGAGAATGAGAAAATCCTGCGCAACCAACTAGAAAAACATCTCGTTCCTATCCTTGAAAAACAAGAACAATCTCGGCAACGCAGAGAGTTACAGCGAGAGCGAGAGCTAGCGAACGCTGCCAAAATGGCAAATGCAAAACGATCGAGCCGAATTGCTGGGAGAGTTGAACAACAGAGGCAGGAGGAGCAGATTCGAGAGGAAGAACGACACCGAAAGGAGGAGGAAGCAAGCAAACGACGCGAAGAATTGGCGCAAATTAAGATGGGAGAGGAGCGCGATAAAAGACTGGTGTCTCGTGAACAACGGTTACGAGAACGCGAGGCACGACGCGTCCAGCATGAGGAAGAACTTGCACAACTCTCCGAAGACAGCAAGAACTTATCAAGTAACAGCACACGATTATCTGAACGCCGCCTTCAAGTTGAAATTGAGAAAAACAAGCAAGCTCTGAAGGAGCTCGAGGATGCGGAAGAAGATTGGATTTTCGACTGCATTTGTGGTCTCTATGGCCAAGTGGACGATGGAGCTCACAGCGTAGCTTGTGAGAGATGCAATGTCTGGCAACATAGTCAATGTGTTGGGCTGAGCGAAGCAGCAGCTGACCAGCCGGAATTCCACTATATCTGTGCTTCTTGTATTCGGCGCGAGCAAGACGTCAAACGCCCCAGACCAACCATCAAGCTGAAGCTCAATCGTCCACCTAACTCCGGCACCCAGTCAGATCCATCTCGCTCTTCAAGTCACTTAGGGTTATCTTTTAGTGGGGAGGATCGAAAGGTCAACGGGACAGGGTATGGAGACCACGACGTATCTAACGGAAACGTGGAACATAGCTTGACTCCATTGGCTTCCACCCCTGATACCAATGGCAATGGCGTTGGCTTTCCAATTAGTATGATGAACGCCCGCTCAGAGGTGAGTAAGGAGGTGCTTTACACACCCCAAGGGACACCGGTGATCCCGGCACCTGTCAAGCTAGATGTCAGCATCCAGGGCAGCCCACCACGCAGTACGTCTATGACCACACCGATGACGTCCTTCCGGACACCTAGTCCTTCGAAAGGTATCGATAGCTTCCAGGGGGATAAAACAGCTGAGTCGGCGTTGAGCACACCTCAGATCAGCCGCGAGATATATCGAGCAGCTCACGAGCAAAACGGAACTATACCTTCTATCGCTGGGCTCTCCCCAACCAAGCATTCACCACCTCGCCCCATCGACTCTGCCAGTTCGAATAGATACAAGGCTGCTACTCCAATACTTCCTCCAGTCGCATTATCACCCTCTCCTCAACATCAGATTTTGACTCCGCCAATCAAACCATCGGAGCCACCAAGACCGTTTGAAAACCGATGAACACTCCAAACACAGAGATTTAATGAGGCATGGGTCCTGGTCAAGGCCACGGCTGTGTTAGGAAGCTCTCTAAACCATGTTTCGCCATGACATGAGACTTATCACTAAGCCAACTCAAACAGCAATACAAGCACAGCCAATGCCATGATGGTGTTGACGAGAAAACGCTGAGTCTTTTCCTCTCATTGGAGGGGGTTAGAACTATTCAAAACAATCGCCTGTCATGGGGCCTTGAATGAGAGGATGGCACAGGCAGGTCAAATCACACTTTCCCCAATCTGTAAGGGCTCTATACTCGTCTCCAGATCAAACAAGGCAAGTGGAAGACCAACAGAATTTGTGATCTGATGCACTGCAGCAACGCGAGACGCGAATGGCCGAACCTATACCGAAAATACGGTGTCTATCAATATTGCTGGGCGTGATAAAAATGGTGGCCAGGAACAAATGGCCAAAGCTTCGAATAGAAGCCTGTTTCTTTTTTGGACGCCAGGACGAAATAGTCTTAAAGGAAGAGATGATCTGCCAAAACAGAACCAACAGGCCAGGCCGGTACAGGGTTAGATCAAGCTGGGCAATTATGGATTATTTGGTTGGTTAGTCGTTCGGCTACCACGACACATCAAACAGACGCTGCCAGCACGACTGCGAGTGGCCGCTTGGTCCCAGTTATCCGGCACTTGAAGCAAACATGCTACAGCACTCCACATAACAAGCCTGGTAAGGCATGGCAGGGCAAGACTGCTAATGGAAGCAAAGCAAAACGGGGGTGGACAGGAGCTGTTGGAGTAGCAGGATTGCGAGACGCCTTTGGTTATAAGTAAGAGAATATGACGGATATTAGATCGAGATCGATTCACCAAACAATAGAAAGTCAACAACGTCTCAAGTTAGGATGGCTGATGACAGCCAGAGGGGCCAGAGGGGCCGGATGCGCACGTCAAAGGAATGCGCCGTGGCTGAACTAGCGGCATGCGAATAAGGCGGTGCAGGGGAGCACAATCAAAAGTATGACATTCTGTTTCTATTGAATGGATTGCAGCTGGACGCCAAGCGGCCCCATCTCTTAAGCTCATAGGGCTTCTATTCTATTTGTGCTTCTCCATGTTGGCCCGTGTGCAGTGTGGTGGGTGGTAGAGAGTGGAGGATACCGGCCAACGACACATGTAAATGCAGCTTGGAGAGGTCTACCACTCTGGTAACGGTCCGCATTGCGGTCTGTTTCCCAACAAGATAGTCGTCTGCTCCGGTTCCTTTGAACTTAGGAGCGTAAGGTCGCTGCTTGTCTATTTGTGGGCATGGTCCTGGCGTTGTAGACATATCTATGGTATCTGAATGTCCCAAGCACATACAAAACCACTTGTGGCAGCTCAAAGAAATCCGACAAAGACGCCCTTGCTGAGTGCTCTACCTTCAGGCCGCTTAAGACCAACATTGCTACTGTCAAAAGACCAAACTTTATCTCTTCATCTACGTTGTGCAACTTACAAAGTCCACTTGCCGTTGTTCACTATAGTACCTGCGTCGTTCCATTGGCTCCATCATCATCACCATCAACAACAACACAGGACTCTTTTCTATCCTTGCATCCCGTTGCCAAAAAACAATACCTAAGAGCGGCGTAAGACACGCGACATGCCGCAACAGATACTTCCAACTCCGCCATCTTCTTCTGACGGCTTCTCTCAACAACCAGTGGCCATGGAGTCATATACTTCGTATCCTCAAGGCTCTATGAGCCCAGAACAAAGCTTTGCCAGCTACTCTTACTCGACTCGATACTCTACTCCCGTTCGTGACGACGACTCTTCTGTGTATGAGCCATCAACTGTCTATTCTAAAAGAAGCGATGTTTCGTTTGTAAGTCAAACAGGCCCAGGCAAGTTGCCACATAGCTAACCTGCGACACTAGCAAGGTTATGCTGGAGGTCTAGGTATCACAAGTAACCCTTATGGTCCTTTGCCCGATGAGATCGGCTACAATGTAGGTTTCACGAGAGCACATGGAGAGCCAATAGCTGAGCCAACGAAGCAGAACCATCTCCCGTACACTCCGGAAGCGTCGCCTTCAGCACCTTGCCCATCTAGCGATGCAATTACCACTCGCAGCGGTCTCAATATCGCTAAGAAATCGCTTACCACACGATCACCAGCAGTGAGAACTGGTCGAGTTCAGAAGAGAAGCCGTGCAGAGAAAACCAAGAATGCCACCAACATGCTTTCAAAACCGCTTTCCGAAGCTGCCAGAGACTTTCCCGATATTCACGTTGCTGATATCGAGGCCTTTGTCAGTCGGCCAACTGAAGAGAGACTATCGGAAACTTCGCGTAACAAAAAGGCTGGTCAGATCAAACGTCCCATGAATGCTTTTATGCTATACCGAAAGGCGTACCAGGAAGTCGCTAAGACGCAATGTTCTCAGAACAACCACCAGCATGTCTCAAAAGTCTGCGGTGCCGCATGGGTCTTGGAGCCAGCGCAAATCAAAGAGAATTTTGATCAATGGGCCAGAATAGAGCGTGTGAACCATCAGCGAGCGCACCCCGGATACAAGTTCACGCCCTCAAAGCCACGAAAGACCAAACGGGATGGGGATGGCAATGACGACTATTCAGACAACGACTCAGATTGGAACGGCGGACGTACCCGGAAGTCCAGATTCCGCCATGCCACACGACTAAGCGAGACACCAGTCGCCTACGATGCTGCGGGCAATGCGATCGGAGAGCCAGCCATGCCATCTTACCATGACATATATGCTTACCCGGCTCTAGGTCGGCCTCATTCACTGCCATACGACGACATCACACCCAGCTCATTTGACCTGGGCATTCGTCAGTACAGTGGTCTCAACATCAACAGTGAAGTAATTAGCAGAACCCCTTCTCCTGGTGCCATCGACTACCCCGTACACGGGCTTGATGGATTCGCCAACTACTACGGACCACCTGGATCAGGGTTTGACAATGCCGCTCCCCATCTCTTCGGACCTGCTCAGTACGATATCTATGATGGGATCCCTGCCAGCGTCCCTTTTGACCAAGAAGGCTGGGTGTCTCACATGGAAAGTGGTCAAGACCTAATGCCAGTCATGGGAGGTTACGAAGACACCACAGCACAAGACGTGTACCTGAAGGGAAGCAAAGATGATTGGAAAGTCGAAATCATGGACGAGCCTGGTCACTTCGAGGATTGGTATGCACAGACTGAGCAGGGGCTCCAGTGACAACAGGCATCTTGATGTCCCCGTGTAATTGTAACAAATTTTCCTTGCGTGTTTTACTATTTGGGTGAATGGATTCGAGCATCATACATTGGATCGAGCGGTTTGATTTAGACCTGGTTTTTCTTAGGGGTACATATTTTGAACAAGAATCGGTAGGGTTTTGGCAAACACCCACGACTATGATTTTCTCATCTCAATGTGTAACTAATTCGAATCATTCTTTCTGAAAGCTTGTGTGTCATGTGCATGGATGAGGTGGTGGAGAATGGCGCAGGCTTAGTCATTGGATGCTAGTACCCATGTCTACCTACCTACCTTGCCAAGCTTGCCTACATCTACCTAGGAGCCGCGACTTGTCCCCAAGACGACGCCCGCTGTCTGATTCCAATACATGATGACTTGGGTCTCTAAAACGGTGACCGTTACTGGTCTAGTTCTATTAGCACATGCGTAAGCTCGCCAATTCTTGGTATCTTCACAGGAAACTGACAATCACTCCAGTTGCTACTCCGCGCAAGAGCACTCCGTCATCTCGTCAACTGCGGTGCATCATGGCCAACCGCAGCCGCTCGCAACACACTCGCTCCCAATCGACATATCGATCGAAGCACTGGTAGCGACTTTGATCATTGTCCTGGGCTTGGTTCTGGGAACTCCAAAGCTTCGACCAATTAAGTGGCACGAATGGGCTGGCAAGATTGAGCGCGAAGGAGAGGCTGGTTTCCAAACAGGAAGTGGCGAGGTGGAAAAGGACTACCGGGGAAACCCTTTCAGTGTGCTTGAGACGAGGCCAGGTTTCATTGACATCCGCAAGCAGCGACGTGAATTCACGAGCTGGGTCAAGGCTGACGAGAAGTGAGGACAAGAGCTCAGACACCTAAGATGGGCGACATCACACCCTTATCGATTTGACGGATTTCTATCTTAGCAGAAAGAACCGCTGTTGAAGTCATACTCCTGGCGTGCTCAGGAGTATGCACGACTCAACAGGGTTGACGAGCGACTAGCTTCCAGAACCAAATAGAGAGTCTATTCATATACCTGCATGATCACATTCAATACTGCATTAACCAGTTGCACCGATTGGAACAATACCTACTAGGTAGGTCCTGAAGTGGGTACTCAAAATAATGCTGGCACTTGCCAGAAATGCCTACCTTGGTAGGTAGGATCGTTTATGAATCTCCTTGTATGAGGTAAAATTTGCGATTGAGTTCCTTTCACGCGTGTATCCTTCCTTCCCATAACTACAATGGCCAAGGAAACCTCCAACGCAATAGGGGATAACTAAAGCAGTAAAAGGCTCCTGCCTTGACTCACATAGACGACTACAGAAGGTCACTCCCGTCCTGATCTCTGCTCTTGCCATTGGATGCCTGATAACTGCGCAGTGTGTTAAGGTCATCCTTCCCCCTCCACGCATATTCCCTCTGATCTTCTGGCAACAAGCTTATTAAATTCACTCAGCCAATATGCCCAAGACGCCAGGCTCGAGTGCTTCTGGCTCAAGTCGTCGTGGTCGAGGTCGAGGAGGTAGAGGTTGGAGGGGCCGCACTTACAACCGCGGGAACAGTGGTGATTTGTCCTCCAGAGGTGGCTCAACACGGTCGCGAGCTCGCAATCCCTCTTCATCAATCCGCTACGGTCCTGCTTCCCGGAACCAAGAACAATATTCTGATTCACAAGAACCGCAGACGCCCGGTGCCGACACTCGTGCTCGAAGCAGCAGTGAGCCCATTCAACATGAAGTTGTCATGGCCATCGATCTGAGGGAGAATTTCACCGTTGGGTGTGCATATTTCTCAACTACTGACGGGATTCTCCATGTATCTGAGGACATTGCCACGGCTTCACTCGACATTGCGGAGCAATTTCTTATCCACATCCAACCAACCAGTCTTCTTGTATCGGCAAGAGCACCTTCTAGTTTCCGGGACGAGCTAGAAAGGATCGCTGCATCAGAAGGTCAGCGAGAATACATTTATCTTCAAATTCATAGGATGAGCAACTGACAAGAGGCATGAATAGGTGCCTCAGGAGGGATCATTTTCCGCGGCTTGCAGTCGTCAGAGTTCTCAATCGAGACGGCACACGAACGACTTGTCAGCCTCGATTCTCAAGCTTTGTCTGCTACTGGTATTGTATTCTCCACAGGGATTGAGGAGGACGGAAGTGAAGAATCCATACTGGGTCTTTCCCAACCAGAGTCGCAAGCATTCCGTCAACTTCGCTATGGAGGTTGCATAAACATGAGTAGCCAGGTATCAGTAAGTGCACCCTTCTCGTATTATGATTGGGATGTTAATATGCTTCAGGTAGGATGTGCTGGCGCCTTACTTGGCGATATTCTTCGTCGACGATCCGCTGGTTTTCTCCCTGATGGACAAGTTGCCGGAGTTCTCTTTCGTGTTGTTGATATCCGCATGTTTTCCCTTAATACTTACATGTATGTCAGTACTGACGCTCTCTTGTCACTGCAACTTCTGCAGACCGAATTGCACCCCAACAGCCAAGCGTGGGGACCAGATGCGAACAAGAGCAATTCGAAAGAAAGTCTTTCTGTATATGGACTGTTCCATCACCTGGCTTGTACCCCTCAGGGACGTACACAACTACGTCAACTCTTCCTTCGACCCCTGTTGGACCTCGACATCATTTCGGAGAGGCAGAGAACCATCGCAGTATTGCTTCAACCAGACAACGCCGACAAACTTGCACAATTGACTTCGACCCTACGCAAAGTTCGAAACATGCGTACCACTTTAGCTCAGTTGCGAAAAGGCATTGAGTTTCCCTCTGCTGGTCAATCTTTCGATAGGGGCGTATGGGCAACAATCCAGAAGTTCACCACCCAAGCTCTGACTCTCAGAGAAATGATAGGCTTGTTTAATGGAGGCTCTGATATAGTGATCTTCAAGAAAGTAAGGAGCTGCCACAGGAAGTGACCTGACGGCTAAAGCTAATGGTATTGACTAAGCTGATTCATTCCCTCGAACCGGCCGGCTTAGTAGTTGTTGGAGACATGATCAACAAAACAATCGATTTTGAACAGTCCAAGGAACGACACAGATCCTCCGTCAGAGCCGGAATAGATACTCAACTTGACGAACTAAAAAGACGGTATGACGGGATGGACAGCTTCCTGACAGAAGTTGTCAACCAACTCAATAGGGAGTTACCACAATGGGCACGTAAATATGTTCGGTCGTGCATCTTTCTGCCACAAATAGGTTTCCTCACAGTGGTGGAATCAAATCGCCTCACAGGTAACGGGCAATATGAAGGAGAGGGGACAGCTGTTGCAGCGTGGGAAAAGTTGTTTACTGCGGACGGTGCAGTGTGCTACAAAAACAGCTACATGAGAGAGTTAGACAAGGAATACGGAGACATGTATTGCCAGATTGGAGGTGAGTTTGTTGTCAGTAGTGCTTTGCAGGCTTGAACTCACACGAGGCAGATCGGGAGGTGGAGATTATACATGGGCTTGCAGGTAAAGTTTTGGAGCACGAGGAGCATCTCTTGCTTGCCTCAGAGATTTGTGGTGAGTTTGATGCAATACTTGCCCTTGCGCTTGGTGCCGAAAAGTACAATTGGCATGCACCACAAATGGTGGAAGCAAGCATTATTCACATCGAGGAAGGCCGCCATCCTCTGCAAGAACTCGTTGTGCCGGCCTTCATCCCAAATCCATGTCATCTCTTTACAGGGACATCAAACATAGCGGCGGTTCAAGACGACTCTCCTCAGGCTCTGGTACTGACTGGGCCAAATCACTCAGGAAAGAGCGTCTATCTGAAGCAAGCAGCTATAATTGTGTATCTTGCCCACATCGGCAGTTTTGTGCCGGCAGTTCAGGCAACAATCGGGCTCACAGAAAGCATCTTGACTTGCATGTCTTCCAGGGAAAGCATGTCTGGAGGTGAGAGCGCTTTTGCAAGAGACATGAAACAAGCTGCGCTATCAATGAAATCATCAACACCCAAAAGCCTCATCTTGGTAGATGAATTCGGGAAAGGGACCAATGGCGATGACGGTGCCGGACTGCTATCCGCGTTACTGGACTACTACCTATCTCTCGGACCCGAATGCCCTCGACTACTTGCTGCCACGCACTTTCATGAAGTTTTCGAGTGTGGGTATTTGGAAAATCACAATGGGTTACGCATTGCGCACATGAACGTCAGAATGGACTGGAATGCGTCACTTGTGGATGATCAAGTGACCTTCCTCTTCAACCTTGAGTATGGTCATAGCACGTCGAGTTTTGGAGGTAGATGTGCAGCTTTGAATGGGGTGCCAAGCGCAGTGGTTGAACGAGCCGAAAACATTTCAAAGTTGCTGGCCCGAAGCGAAGACCTGAGTGCGGTTTGTGCCCGCCTTTCTCGATCAGAGG
This sequence comes from Fusarium fujikuroi IMI 58289, assembly GCF_900079805.1. Classification (NCBI taxonomy): domain Eukaryota; kingdom Fungi; phylum Ascomycota; class Sordariomycetes; order Hypocreales; family Nectriaceae; genus Fusarium; species Fusarium fujikuroi. The sequence goes on along the minus strand of NC_036622.1, from coordinate 1,672,919 downwards.
AAGTCCAGCTTGGCAAGGCAGAGATGACTGCGCGGCTGTTTCTAAGCGAGACCTTCGGCGACCAAGACGAGGCCAACTTAAACGAGGAGAAACATACGAGGGGTTCTATTATTGAGGTCCTAGAGGACATACTATCACCTAATATTGGAGCAGCTGTTGCCGAGTCCATATGAGGGGGCAATTTGCGAGGACTATGAGAGGGCTACGGCTGAGCACTTTTCTTCACTTCTTCGTCATGATTCCATCAAGATCTTTGCCGTCAAGTGTATACTACATCTACCAACCCTCGTTAGTAAAGCCTATTGCTGCATCTAGAGTCTCACTGAACTTGCTACCTGACGATTGAAGGACATTAGAAGGTTGTTTCAATCAGTGGGTTCCTGCATAATCATGAACTTTGGGGAAGGACTATCGAGCCTTTTCTTATAGCTTCATGGAATCGCTTGAAACCGTACAGTTTTCCACTGTGAAACTCCTGAGCTATGTTGCGTTTTCAGTGAGGCTTGGGAATGTTTGAGTACCTAGTGAAGCAAACACATCGCCAAGCAAATACCCTCAAGACCAAGATCGAAAAGATTTCAGGTAATACATGGCGAAAGATTAAAAGTGGCCAACCCGACGACACAGGGCTGAATAGTCACCGGAGTCAATATTTGTTGCTGTACTATTCTATATACAAAACCAAAAACATGCATACATTCCACATCAAGCGCCCATCAAGTCTTTCAGCATGAGCGAATTTCAGATCTTATATATAATGTGATAAGCACACTTCATAGTTTCAAGCCATAACAACGTAGGCTATTCATAAAATGCGTCATAGCTGCAGTCATTCGCTCTGTTGAGCGCAAATACCCCATTGAGTAACGAGGCAAAGAAATGTCTTCCCCAGCAGCGGTAGCAGGACGATAAATCAAACCCGGTACACTAGCACCAGCGATCATGCTTGCAAGGTCCATGATCTTTGTATCAAGCTGCATATCAGCTTGTTTGGCACCTAAAGCAGGACGTTGAGTATGGCAATGCCGGCCCCAAAACCCACAAAACACAAGGCAAGTCTGTTGGAGGATGAGGCATCGTTGCCATAATCCGAGCAGTCATCACTGGAAACGTTTCTGCAAGCACGAGAGCTTAGACTAGAGCAGACCGCGGTTGCTGATGACGATCCCAAAGCCTGTCCACCGCCCTGAACTGTTGTACCTCCGCCACCAGGTACAACTATAGTGACACCATATTGGCCTCCATCTCCGAGGAAATTAACACACTGATCGAGTTTTTTTCGCAGGCATCAACGGCCGAGGTGCATGCAGCTTCGTTTGTAAATGTTGTGGCAGCATAGGGGAAGGCGAAATATGAGTTCGGGACGTAGGATGCTTCAGCGGTTGGTTCGCCAGTGGCCGAGGCTGGAGCTGTACCTGTGCAGACAGCGCTTGGCATCGTTAGCAGTCAATTCGTTCGTCGAAAAAGAAATCAGAGTTCTGAGCACTCACCCAGATGGACAACAAGCCGGTTCATTGTCGGCGTCCACGGCACACGTTTGGCCGTTTTGGCAGCATATGTCGCTAAATCTCTCGCCAAGCTCCTCAGAGCATCGAAATGTGTTCGCTGGGCATGAATCGTCCCGTCTGAAGATGACAGAGGCAGGCGGAATGTAGTATGCTGGGGCGTATACTGCCGTTGCTATTGCTTCTACTTGAGGAATGTTCTGAGCAGATGTAGAAACTGCAACGAGGCCAAGCCAGATGCAACTATAACTGAACATGACGATGGTTGAGAGCAAGCGAACGAGAGATGATTGGGTTCAGCTGCGAGAACGAGGCTAAGGCATCAAGAGGTTCTACTACAGGCCGGTAAATCATGCGAAGAGCAGCGAATGTTGGTTGAATTCGTGAATAGGAGAAGCCTTGGAGAGATCCTCGTCTCGTGTCTTCTCTCTCTCTCACTCTTTTTCCTTTCCCCGGCCCTCGTCTATGCTTCCTTGTCAGGTTCCAGGTCCAGCCTCCAAGTCAGGGACCTAAGACGATTCCAGTGGGGTCGTTAACTAAAAGGCTTAGCCCGTAACGTCGCAAGCACTACAAGGTTGTGTAAGGTACCTTAGTAGTGAGCAGACCATTCAGCTTGTTTCTTTGGGCAACAACATGACAGGCAAGCCAACCAGCTCAGCGTCCCAGGTTAGGCGTGAGATGATGTCATGGGTCCCTGTTGACTGAGCAACACCTGGCACTTAGCTAAAATCGACTCAATCAATGAACTTCACAATAGTTATTGTGTCAAGGTCAATGCTCACGTAAATGCATTATACCCCCAGTACGATTGTTGCTGTTGGTCAAAATATTTGAGATCGACCTGTAACTTGATTCTTCAAAACCCTCGGACATGGCCCAAAATCTGTCGTAGCCGATCCAGTGCCTTTGTCTGAGGCACAGCATCAAGACCTTGATTCTTAACTTCTACGACTTCTCTTCGAGCTTCAGCTATCAGAGGTTCCAAATCCCCCCAGACATACTCGGTATACCCATTTAACACCTTGTCCCATTGATCAAGGTAGCTATTCCTCACTTCGTCGGCACTCGTTGTACCAAAGTGGAGCTGCCGTTCGAAATCTGCTTCAGGTCCTGCCTGGTCAAGAAACTCGGGGTTAAAGTTGAGTAAATCATCCCAGCTAAAGCCAGAGAAAGCCGGATCTGCAGTGAATAGTGCTTCTCTCAGTTTGGCAGCTGCCTCTGGTGTAAGGCCCTCATCCTCAGCATCCGGATCATGAGCTCCAAGCAAAACACCATCAAGTGCTCCATATGATTCATCAAGTAGGTTGACTACAGCAGCGCCATCCATCTTCTCTTGCTCCAGAACAGCGCTTGGCGTAGATGGTATATAGTGGCTTTGGTTTGGGAGCCTTCCATGTTGACTGGCATCCTCAACCTCTAAATTGGAGTCGGCACTGAAGAAGGCGTCAAATGCTTCCGCCGATGCGCCAGAAACCAAATTTGTCTGGGAGCGTAACGATTCACCAGGGGCTATTGATCGCAACCTGTGCGATGATGCCTCGCCCGTACTGGATGAGTTTCTGCCAGTAATGTTGCTGCCACTGGAGCTAGCTTTTTCGTCTGGTCTCTGGTCACTTATATCTGGACCAGTTCCGAAGGCATGGAGAGCAAGCCTGCCAGAAGCTTGAAGTCTGCTGGTGATAGAGTCAGACTTTCCAGGATCGTTATCTGTGGCCTTTCCTTTCGATTTCGCAGATGCCTCGTTTCGTTGTTGTGCTCCCGGTTGTTGTCTGTTGTCGTTGTCCATGGCTGTCTATATCAGCAGAGGAGCATGAACAGCTATTGCTCCAGCAGTAGAGGCAATGAGTTGAGTGTCTTATCTGATAACTCGAAGGTAGAGAGGTTGATAGAAAAGTTCTAGAAGCCTGATGATGGGCACCTCGGTTCATTCGCTGTAGACGTCTAGGATATGATTAAACTATAAAATAGCCGCGATGAAGTTAAACCGGGGGGCACATGTCAAAACCGCTCCGGGCGGATGAGCGGGTGCCGATCGGCATGGAGCTTGGCACCGGATTTCCGAGAAACGTTAATAATGCCTGATACCGCTCGTGAGTCGACACCGAAACGGCTCTGACGAGTATAATTGAGTCAAGAAGCTTGCCTAGGTAGGTAGGTAGTTGTTCTTGAATGAGATGAGATCAAAACGGATCGCGCTCTATACTTTTACCACACCAGTGCTGACCGTGCGCTGACCGTGCTGCCTGCTGTCTATCTGAAAACCTTCCTATGGATGTCAAGTCATCCAAGCATACCCCGCTGTTACATCAAACTTGATCTAATATATGGATTAAGGCAGATGTAAGCTGCGTAGAAGCGCCCAACGCAATAGCCTGTCAGTGAGCCTCACTTTTAAGAACTAGAATGCCTACCTAGGTGGCTCTAGCTCTCGTCGCTAGCAGAGCTTACAGCTATGTATATCCCTGGTATGCGCAGAAGTCTGTCAAGATAGGTAAACTTGGGCTTCCAAGGGTTGAGTTGTTGGGGTCACTAGGTCGGTAACCCCTCACAAACAGAAGCAGCCCACACAGGCACGTTAAGTCATCGATTTTAGTATGCTGGTGGCGTCTAGCCTTGAGGCACAGCCTATTGTAGGCAATGAAGCCTTGGAGCTCTCTTGGGGCTTCTGGACCCAAGTGCCAACTCAGCTCTGAGCTATTGCTTAACACTCTTACTGGAGGTGGTCCAGTCTCTCTCGCAGAATCATCAACGTAGGGAACCTGACATGAGGGATCCACCATAAACTGTCCTATCCCATCGATCATTCAGCCAAGCCCAAACCAAGCCAGGCCAGGCCAACCCGAAATCGAACTGGATCAGATCAAAGCAGCTTGACTTTTGTTTCTGCTGCGTCACTGCCCTTCCCAGCTTGTTCTTGATATGTTGTCGACACAAAATAAGCCGTCTTGTCTGCAGCGAAACCTTTCCGTACGTAAACCTCACGAAACTCGATATATTACAGACATAACAATACCCACTACAGCTAAGCATAGGTGCCTAGTTCAAGACCTCCACTATTGTCTTGAGCTGTCTTCCTTTACCTTAGTAGGAGGTATCTTACCTACCTTCAGTTGGTGGCCAGGTCTTGTGCCGCCAGCCCAGTGCAGTGCAGTACAGTAGGCAGCTCACCAACCTACCTACCTAAGCACAGCGCAGCTCAGCACAGACTTCAGAGCGCTCTCCCTCCACTCGCTGTCTCCTCCCTCATCTCTTTGGCCCGCCCCTCCGTTGCTTCTGCTCCTCGCCCACATCCACATCCACATTCACGTCCAAACCAAAGCAGACCAGCCTACCACCATTACCACCCGACCATTATTCTTCAGCCTTGGACGCCTGCCCACCTCCTAGCATCATTCAGCCCTCCGCCGTCCTGCCTTCGATATCCCTTCCTGCCATCGGACAGGATAATTTTGGACGACGTCTATAGATCACGGCGGCATATCTTGGTAGACCCCACTGCGGCGCCGACAAAAGACGATATCCAGAAACGACACCACCGCCCATCCACTCACCACCTTACCTTACGCTATCCAACACCCACCGCAACACCAGATCAGACGTGTGCTGTTGTAGCTTCCATCATCCATCCATCTCCCTTCGTGTCGCCTCGACTCGTCAACTTCAACTACTTCCGCTGTTTCCAAGTTCTCGGCTCCGATTAATCCTCACCTCCGCCTTGGCCCCGCCATTCGAATCCACAGCTATCGATTCTGACCTTTGCCTCCCTCGATCAACAACCACAACCCCTCCTGACCCCCGCCCTCGCCGCTCACCAAGATGGTTGATAGCGAGACGAATTCGCCCACGTGGAAGTTCACGCAGTACGTAATCTATCCTGATCCCTTATTGGGCTCCTCTCGCGTTTTTGAAGGTGAAGCTGAGCTGTCGTGTGCAGGTGTTTTGGTGACAAGGGCGATGTTGAGGACATCACCGAAGGTATGTCACCACCCTCTGCCTACCTCAGAGCCAGTTGTCCATCATGGTTACTAACTGCCACGCTCTGATACAGCTGATATCATCTCGACGGTTGAGTTCGACCATACCGGAAACTATCTCGCTACTGGCGACAAGGGAGGTAGAGTAGTGCTCTTCGAACGCAATGAGACGGTACGTCACCCCGAATGTTTTTGCGTGCGGCTTAGCTTTGGTGCTGCACTATCTATTGTCGCCGCTGACCATTGATGCAGAAAAAAACCTGCGAGTACAAGTTTCACACCGAGTTTCAGTCACATGAGCCCGAATTCGACTATTTGAAGTCCCTCGAGATCGAGGAAAAGATCAACAAGATAAAGTGGTGCAGGCGACAAAACGCTTCACACTATCTGTTGTCTACCAATGACAAGACAATCAAGCTATGGAAGGTGTTTGAGAAGTCGCTCAAGGTTGTGGCGGAGAACAATCTCTCTCACGATGTAACTCCTGGGAGCATTGCAGGTGGTGGCGGCGCTCCCAAGCCTTTACCGTCTCATCAGTTTAAGAACGCCGCCGACCTAAAGCTGCCTCGGCTCACACATCATGACACAGTGGTTGCCGCCGTGCCACGCCGGACATACGCCAACGCACATGCCTATCATATCAACAGCATCTCGGTGAACAGTGACGGAGAGACCTTCATCAGCAGCGATGATTTGCGGATCAACCTCTGGAACCTCAATATTCAGGACCAAAGCTTCAACATTGTCGACATCAAGCCTGCCAATATGGAGGAACTTACTGAAGTGATCACAGCAGCCGAATTCCACCCCATGAGCTGCAACTGGTTCATGTATGCCAGCTCTAAGGGTACCATCAAGCTTGCTGACATGCGAGAGAGTGCTCTATGCGACCAGCACGCGAAACGTTTGTGCACCTGAAGTTCTTGTATAATTGCAAGCATGCTGACTACTCGTAGTATTCGAGCAGGAAGAAGACCCCTCGTCGCGATCCTTCTTTTCCGAAATCATCTCCTCTATCTCCGACGTCCGGTTCTCACATGACGGCCGATACATCTTATCTCGCGATTACCTAACTGTAAAGATTTGGGATATCAACATGGAGCGACAGCCTGTAAAGACGATACCGATCCACGAGCATCTCCGGCCACGATTGTGTGACACATACGAGAATGATAGTATATTCGACAAGTTTGAAGTTGTCTTCTCTGGTGATGCGAAGAACGTTATGACAGGCAGTTATAACAACAATTTCATGATCTATCCTTCAGACCCTGACAAGGAGGTCGAGGTGGTCCTTCAGGCGGACAAGTCGGCTTTCAAGGCGAAGAAGGTTGGTGTGCCCACACCAATCAACGCTTCGGCAAGCCCAACAGCCACCAATGGCAAGAAGGGTGGATCTAGGGCTGGTAGTCCAGGCGGTCAGGGCCAGCGAATGCGTAAGGAGACAGACGCGGACCAGATCGATTTCAACAAGAAGATCCTGCATATGAGTTGGCATCCCTTCGAGGACAGTATTGCGATTGCAGCTACGAACAATGTAAGTAAAACTGAAGCACACCTTTGTATGTCAACCATGGCTAACGTGCGGGCACAGCTCTTTGTCTTCTCGGCACTCTAGACCATGGTAACGGCGTTCATCTCGTAGGACAGTTAAGCGACCTAGTCCCTGGCTTGAAGTCGAAGTCGCAACAGCAAGAGTATAAGTACTTCAGCCTCCGTCATGGTGGGATCTGCCCAGTTCTTCTTGGGCAAGACGTGATATCTCGATGGTGTAGGAAACGATAATATGGAACAACACGACCTACTATACTTAGAAGCGATAGCACGTATCATCGATAGTGCTTGGAATGAATGCTATGCGGAGAGAAGGAAGAAAGCTGGAAGAGGCCCTTTGGATGTGGTCGTTGAAGAGACTGACGATAGAGAGCTACTGGCTATCTGTCTATGAAGCAAGCGAATGAACCAGCGGGACGAGCCACATGGGAGGGAGGTGAACGGATGCATTGGCTGGCGTTTGGTCGCCACGTGTAGCTGAAACCACAAAGAGACTATTGAGAATCAAAGAAATGCCACTCATGCCTGAGAAGAAGCCAGTTGAAATTATGGATGGCTATTCGCCCGCCATCCGAGTCAGTGGAGTCTCGAGGGAGACTGATGATGGGTAATGGTAAGTTTAGATGCAGGGGCCGCATTCAACGCCTCTGAGAAGAACACAAGTAGTTGATTGCTTGGTCACTTATTGGCCAATCCGCCATTTGTATTTGTATCGCGACGCAGGCCTATGTAAGCTTCATAGCCAATCTCTAAGGCTTTCGAGCTGCCATGACCTCTAATGCAGCAATGTTCCATCTCGTAGTACCTACCTGCGATGGATGGTCTGGTTGAATTCAAGTTACTTGAGATGAGATAGGGCTGTCCAGCTAGCACTAACTCTTTCCGTGTACCCAGTACGGTTTGGTCCAATGAAATCTTGGTGAGTATGCAGGTACAGTGGTACCGCTGGCCTGGTGCGGGTCAACGCCCAGCCTTACCTACTAATCGAGGAGTCTGGGTGTCCCTCGGCCCCAGTCTCATCTTGGCTCTTCTGCATTCATTACCTGGAGGACAAGCAAGACACAAGGGCAACACCGATAAATCAGCCCAGCCGCTTTTTGTCAGCAGAGCTCTTTGTTGAGGGATACCACCCGTCACTCCCTGTTTTTTTTACTATTTACACCTCCCATCCCACAGAGATGGCGACCGAAATATCTTCCCACATCCTCCGCAAGAGGACAGCAGCCCCCGACATGACGGTCCTCGAGAGCTCGGTCCGTCGTGGCAGCGCCTCTCACGGCGCTCCTGTTAATGACCTGGAGCAAGGATCGAGGTCATCAGTAGTGCAGAACATTGCCAATCTGGTGGCTGGCGAGGTCGGGCCTTCATTACTGACAGTCGGTGTCATGTTAAGCTTGATCTTTGGAGGATGCTGTTCAAATGTACGTTGTCATTTTCTGCCCCCCGCTACCAATTGTCTTACATGGCCATATGGACTGACCCAACCCATCCTGGCTTTAGGTTTATGCTCTTGAAGCTATCGTCAAGTGAGTTTCCCATGTGTATAATCATCCATACTGTGCTATGAGACTGATGAGTTATTTCTATAGCTTTGAACCATCAAGTGGTATGAAAATCGTCCGCGGCCCCGTGACCTACTGACGCATTCTTTTCATTACAGGAACTCTCTTGACGTTTGTCCAATTTCTCTTCGTCGCTGTGACAGGATTCGTCGCTCAGTTTGATAAGAACAGTCGTTTCTTCCTTACACCTAACAAGGTTCCCATCAGCCGTTGGATATTCAACATTGTTCTCTTCTTCACCATCAATGTTCTCAATAACCACGCCTTCAGTTATGATATTTCCGTTCCAGTTCATATCATCCTTCGATCTGGTGGAAGTATCACAACCATGGCCGCAGGCTATCTATATGGCAAGAGGTATTCTCAGATGCAAGTTGTTGCCGTCGTCCTCTTGACACTCGGCGTCATCTTGGCTGCATGGTCGGATGCTCAAGCCAAGGTAGACATTCCTTCTATGAGCTCTGCTAGACATACGCTAATAATGAATCTTGGCTATAGGGTACGAGTGAAAGCAGTGGTCGTCCAGCCTTCAGCACTGGACTAGTGATCCTCTTCGTGGCTCAGCTTCTTTCGGCCATCATGGGGCTTTACACGGAGGCAACATACGCCAAATACGGCCCTCAGTGGAAGGAAAACCTTTTCTACTCGCATGCCCTCTCTCTGCCTCTGTTCCTGCCCTTTGCTCCTTCAATGGCACGAACTCTTACTCATCTTATGACGAGCACCCCGCTACAGTTACCAGGCGTTTTCGGCTCGGCGACCACTAAGTTCCAGATTCCCAGTCAGATTCTATTCCTTATTACCAATGTTCTTACTCAATATGCTTGCATCCGGGGGGTCAACCTTCTGGCCGCTGCATCAACGGCTCTCACCGTCACCATCGTCCTCAACATCCGAAAGCTCGTCAGCCTACTTCTAAGCATTTGGCTATTTGGCAACAAGCTAGTTCCTGGTACACTCCTCGGTGCTATTATTGTTTTCAGTGCCGGCGGGCTATATTCAGTGGGTTCGAGAAAGAAGACATCGGCAGAGAAAGGAGTTTCTACCAGGGACAACAAAGGAAGCTGAGGAGCATGTTGCATATTTTCGGTGTAAAGGGTTTACGCGAAGCTCAACGAATTGTAGACGGCGTTGATGGTTTAGGGCGACCTTGCATATCACGAGAGACGATCTCAGTGTAGACGGACGTCTTGTCAATGCTACCATGTCGGCGTTATGGTGAATCTTATATACTAACCAATACCAAAAGCTAAAGGGCTTATACAGACTAGACAATTGAGAATGCCATTTTTGGATAGACCGTGTGTATTTACCATAGTTGTGTTCATATCAAGTGCCTGTAGTGCTCGTAAGGAGGAATCCGTATACCACACAAAATACCGACGACATCCTTTGAATGGGACACTGGAAGCAACTTGGACGGAATGAGATGTCGGTCAGGCCCATGCATCTTCAAGGTTGTCATTCGAACGCATATCATTCTGGTCTCCAACACCAACGCGGGGAACAATATTCAGATACGTCCCGTAGTCAACGCCGCACCCTACAGGTTATATACCACTCACACACTTACAAACTCATGGCAACGATTATCGACATCAGCAGGAGCCTGGATCTCAGACTCATCTGCTATCACCCAGACTTGTTTTCCCAGCATGTCGCATCCACAAACTGGGTCTCAGCAGACAACCTCTAAGGGGGAATCCACTCTAGCAAGACGACGAAAGACTGTTTCGCGCACTACAGTTCGTACCCAACTCGGTCAGCTGCGACCAACTGGGCGGTATGACTGCTTCAGGCTCAATTGGCACCCTATCTACGACGGCAAGTCCATCTGGCTCGTTCCATACCACTTATTCATGAACAGTGATATCGCTAAATGGATTGAGGGGGCTTGATGCTTTCTAGCTGATTCAGTTGAGTATGACTAGGATGTTGATCAGAGTGTCCGCGAACTTGTGGACATGATCAGCTCAGCTCAGCAGCAAGACGACTACCTAAACGTTCATTATATTGTGGTTGAACCGGCAAAGAGATGGGCCAAAATCCGGGCTATGAATGAATTGTAGGTCGTCAAACAGGTCCGGTTACTTTCAGGGAGCTAACTTGGCGACGCAGATACAATGCCGGCTATCTCATAGAGGCCGTAATTGCTCATAAGGAATACTATAAGAATAATTTACTTCTCAAGCCTATTAAGAAGCATGTATCTCTCATCATGGAGCCATTTTGGCCACGAAGAAGGCCAGTTAAAAGGCTATCCTGGTCAGACTGAAATCGAGCTATCGCTTTTTCGACTGTACGCTGCTACAGGTAATACCAGAGCTCGACCTGGCACAGTATTTTCTGATGGAACGAGGAAATACTGATGGAAATGAAGGGAAACACTTCTACGGCTGGGAAAGAGAGAAGAGAGGCGAAAGCGTGTGGCTGCGGTCGAACTCATATCCTCAATCGACGGCTTATTGGTATAGCCAAGCTTGTGTTCCAATCACAGCACAAAACACAACTTAAATACACGCTGTCAGAGCTGAATACCTTTTAATTACTGTTGCTGGCATGTTGCATCTCTCCGCAGAGAGTGGAAGGGTTTACCTAATGTCCAAGCATGGTCACAGGCACTGCATAAGCTGTGGGACAACATGGTTGATAGAGAGATGTACTTGACTGGAGGCATCAGTGTTATGGTACAGCGGGAGGACTTTGGAATTGACTACCTCCTCCCTCAAGGAACGGATGAAGGAGGCTGCTGTGCTGAGACATGCGCTTCGATTGCTTTCCTCACGCTCGCGCAACGAATGTTACACCTTAATCTCGATTCTCGATACGCCGATTTTGTCGAGATATGTCTTTATAACACTATCATGACGGCCATGAGTTTAGATGACAAATCCTTCACTTACATCAACCAACTTGCCAGCTCTAAAACTAACAAAAACGTGCGTGAGAGGTGGTTCTGGTGCGCTTGTTGCCCTCCAAACCTTGATGGAACTATTCGGCAGTTTGGGCGGCTATCTTTGGGATTATGGTAATGATGTCAAAGGCGTCTTTGTGAATTTCCACTTATACACCAGTGCCGAGTTACAATTCAAGGCGGGCTACTCAACTATCACACTCCGGCAGAAGACCGACTGGCCACGGGAAGGCAAGGCCGACTTCAAGTAATCGTCTACATCATTTTTGCAGACCGCCATCCGGCTTCGTTTGCCTGCTTGGTTCAAAGGAAGATTTACATTGTACCCACCAGCGAACTTGTGCCGCCTCAAATGTTGAGGAGGGTTATACATCTCTACGGCCTTCCTAACTCTCTGAAAATTCTCGGTTCTCACTATACATTCATGGTTTCGAGCCAATATTTATATCACCCCACCCCTACTCAAATTAAAGCAAATTATCCCTCGCACGAGGCCAATCGTCTATTACCTTGAAGATTTCGATAACCCCTCAGAATCTAATCATTCCAAGGATGTATTCATACGGAGAGACTCATCAGTTACTGAAGAGAAAGTGGACCATGAAGCGTCCGGCGAAGAGTATGTTACGATGCAAGCTAAAGGGTGGAAGCAGTCACCTTCAGCACTTGAACCACCATCGCCAGAGACTGCCGGGTCTGTGAATTTGTTTTTTGTTCCATACTATTTCAGAGCTAACAAGGAAGGGAATGGTCCGATGAGGGTTAGCATATCAAACGGTGGCAGCGAGCTAGGGGTTCTTTTCTCTGAGAGACTCTGACTGTGAATCTCCAATGCCTAACGTATAACCATGACTTGAAGGGTAGAAGAATATGGGGTTTCTTCATTCCACCTTCACCTGAGGCCTGACCGAGGACTTGGCTGGTATTGAGTGATGTCGTTTCCCGTTCGAGGATGTCGCGAGACAACACTCAGCACACGAATAACATTGAGTTTTAGATGATACATATACTTCTCTGAAAAGCGTCCTTCTTTTGGTTTAGAGAAGCTACCTCTTCGTAGGATCAGAACCATGACATACGCATTTGCAGTAGTGATTCACTTACACTCCCCTATCAAGCTTGAAAATCCCAAGAATGAGAAGCGGAAAGTGAAGCCACTGTCGAATTCATCTTGCATGAATACGTAGATGTACTTTGCTTAAACCCAATGCCCAAAGCACTTACCCTGTCACTCTTACTGCCTCAAAATCTCCTTGTCTAGGGGTCTCCTCTATCAAGACCAGGGATTTGACCCGATACTACGGTTGCAGCAACGGACCATGTAACGCGGCAGAGGACCCGTGTTTCCGAATTTAGTGGAGCTGGCGGTGACTTTGGTTCCTAATATTCTGATGAGCTTACTCTGTACCTACTTACTAACTTTTATGGCAGAGTTAAGGTGATTGATTCTTCAGCGTATTCGCGGCACTTGGTAAGCCAGCCGTGATCGAGCCTATGATTCGAATTTAGTGTCTCACTGTGCTCTGAAAGACTGCGGGAGTACGTTGCCTATCTAATGCTTAATGGCATCTATATTCCTCGCAACATGCCGAGCCCCATCTGCATCTTGATGCCATGCCTTTGATGGGAAAAGTCATGACTTTCGGATCTCAATCGGCGACAATTCAATGATGAGATCTGGTGATTGCAGCTCTTCCAGAATCGAGGCTTTAATCCCTTAGTAAGGTAGTTGGATATTGAGCCAAGGTTGATACTTTAAGTTGAGACCCCTGTCTTGTAGGAGAACGGCGGTTGCCGGTTCTGCGGAGCCCTATCTCGAAGAATATTCTGCTTTGAGGAGATTTATATGCATATCTGATATGGAGAAAAACCACTACTACCTTGAAACAGGCGCACAACACCTCCTTCATCCGGTAAGGGAGACTTTCCAAGGAGCAACTATCATGTGGAGCTTTAACTCAATACCGAGTAGATGCCTCAATGAGTTTAGATGGGACCTCTAACCCCCCGCCTTGCCTACGGCGTGCATTGCACCGACGCATTTTCCCGCTATGACCCGCTATAAACCCTGGTGTGTCACACCGTCATACCTTTCCTTGGGGGTTCGCTCTGTCTTTGCCTCTCTTATTGTAGACACACTTCCTAGTGCTCTCCTCTTTCAAACGTCCTCTCGAGAACTAGAATCGAATCAATCACCATCCCCAAAGCCATCACCCGAGGGAGGAGTTACAAAATCGAGGGAACTTGATCTGCTAGCTAAATCGTATTCAGATCAAGGCATCGCCATGACTGGTACGTATTCCACAGCTCGCCCTGCCTCTCCTCCGCTGCGCCAGACCCAATATCATGAACCCTGCTTTGGTTCTCGACGATAACGACAGCAATTGGACACTTTTCTGACCGAGAATATGCCACAGGCGGCCCTATCTTCGAGGAAAGCGAATCAAGCGCTCTTGATGTGCGGGCACGGGAGTCAGATGAGGAGATAGACGAGACTAGAGATTCTGGTGCAACCGGACATGGCGCCTCGCACAATGCCCCCTCTGACGCTGGCTCCCACACCGGCAACGAAGCTGAGGAGCTCGAAGATGGGATGCTTCTCCGCGACTTGCCCAAGAGAACTACTTTTTACGATCCTGTCGCTGAGCGTCAAATGAGCCAGACGGACGCAAAATACTTCTACCACCGAAACAAGGCCGATGCACGCAGCGGTGGTGGGGCTGGCTACCAATCTATACCGCAAAGTCCTTTCCTTGCTTCTGGGTCTCGCCCTGCAACTGAATATGGTGCCGATAGTCTTGTGCTAGACTCGAGTGGTCGTCGAGTCGATTCTTTCCCTCCTGGTTTGGAGATGCCAAACCCTGCCATTGACTCGGGGTTTACTCAATCACCTACAAAACTCGATGCGCAACCTGCCCCATTCCCACCTAGTCATCCTTCTGCCCTTCCTCATGCTGGCCAGGTTGCCCAGGATCCACGGCTACCTGACGGCTCCAGCAATGGCCTGCCCTCTGGTGGACTCTTCGACACTGAGCCCCATATCACTTCAGAATTGAGTGCTATCTCGAAAAACATTCAGAGAATCCTCGACACCAGGCGCAAATATATCGCCCTCTCGAATCAGGGGCCTGATGATAACCCAAGAGACGGCCCGGATTGGGAAATTTATCCCCCTCCACCAGAGCCGGCATGGCAGCAATCGTCGAGGCAAAGAGCAAGTGCTACAGAGCACGTACCAGGTCAAGAGAATACTGGCTTGAACGGTAGTAAGGATGCTACTGGGTCCATACCAGGAGAGTTGCCCCAGGAGCAGCATGAAGGTAGACGCTATGCAAGAAGGCGAAAGCCAGGTCAAGATATTGGAGAGGATTTTGATATGGCCGACATATTGCCTCTGCCGGGTGCTGATGGACGCTCATACAAGTTGGACGATAGCGGAGTCTATCAAGTATTTGAAGGTCACGATACTCAGACGCCTGCGATCAAGGTTCCTACAATCAGAGAATTCTACATGGACTTGGACGATATTCTGGACGTCTCATCTGACGGGCCTAGTAAGAGTTTTGCATTTCGACGCCTCCAATATCTCGAGGGTAAATTCAACTTATATGTCCTCTTGAATGAGTATCAAGAAACAGCCGACAGCAAGAAGGTTCCCCACCGAGACTTTTACAATGTTCGAAAGGTAGATACCCACGTTCATCATTCTGCGTGCATGAACCAGAAGCATCTGCTTCGCTTCATTAAGAGTAAGATGAAGAAATTTCCCAACGAAGTCGTACTGTTTCGCGATGGAAGACATCTCACCCTAGCCGAGGTCTTTGCTAGTATTAATCTGACAGCCTATGACCTGAGCATTGATACACTGGACATGCATGTAAGTCTTGCTCTTTGAACTCGATATTGCATTCAGAGAATTGAGTCACTAACTGCTGCAGGCTCATACGGATTCGTTCCATCGCTTTGACAAATTTAACCTCAAGTACAATCCAGTCGGAGAGTCCCGTCTTCGAACCATCTTTCTCAAGACAGATAACTTCATCCATGGCCGGTACCTTGCCGAAATTACCAAAGAAGTCATATCTGATCTTGAGTCAAGCAAGTATCAAATGGTTGAGTGGCGCATCTCCATTTATGGCAAATCGATTGATGAGTGGGACAAGCTTGCCGCTTGGGTGGTTGATAACAAGCTGTTTTCGCACAATGTCCGCTGGCTCATCCAGATCCCTCGCCTCTACGACGTCTACAAAGCAAGTGGTCTCATGGAGACGTTTGAACAGGTGGTCAAAAATGTGTTTCAGCCACTCTTTGAAGTCACCAAGGACCCATCAAGCCATCCCAAGCTGCATATCTTCCTTCAGCGAGTGATTGGTTTCGACAGTGTTGACGACGAGAGTAAAGTCGAGCGTCGGCTGTTCAAGAAGTTCCCTGTGCCAAAAGTCTGGGATACCAAACAGAACCCGCCATATAGTTACTGGATTTACTATCTCTACTCTAACCTGGTGTCGTTGAATTACTGGCGTAAGAAGCGTGGTTTCAACACGCTGGTCCTGCGACCCCATTGCGGAGAAGCTGGTGACAGCGAGCACTTAGCTGTTGCCGCCTTGTGCTGTCATAGCATCAGCCACGGATTGCTCCTACGAAAGGTCCCCCTTCTTCAGTATGTCTTTTATCTGGACCAGATCGGCATCGCCATGTCACCGCTGAGTAACAATGCCCTGTTCCTTGCCTATGAGCGGAACCCCTTCCACCAGTACTTCAAGAGAGGTCTCAATGTCTCACTATCTACGGACGATCCTCTGCAGTTTGCGTTCACCAAAGAGCCATTAATCGAGGAGTATGCGGTTGCGGCACAGATTTACAAGCTGAACTCAGTTGACATGTGTGAGCTCGCCAAGAACTCTGTTAAACAAAGTGGTTACGAGTTGTCCATCAAGGAGCATTGGTTAGGGCGTGGCTGCAATAAGCCAGGAAAGGAAGGAAACGCCATGGTTAAGACAAATGTTCCTGATCGAAGGGAAGAGTTCCGTTACTTCACCTTGATGCAGGAGAGAGACGTGTAAGCGAGTGGCCATTTCCGTATGATCGATCATTTATGCTAACACGATTGTTCCCAGGCTGTCGAAATATGTCACTTACAATGCTGCGAATGAGCCTCCTGCGCAAGCTGCTGGCAATGAAAGCAAGATGTCAGAGTCAGTAACGTCCCTGGCTGGCCAAACCGCTGGCTTGGGCGTCGCAACGGGCAATGAGACTGGCAATGTCGAGACGTCTTCACCGGTTGGCCATCACATTGCAAAGGTCGCATCCCAAGTTGGTCTGTCGGCCGGCCGAGATCAAGCATGGTCCAGCGATCCTATGTCAGACCATCATCTCTCTGGAACCGATCCGAGAATGTTCCCAGGCATTTTTACTCGTGGACACCGCACAGGTAGCCATCGGAATCTTGCTCAAGTTAATGACGGCCGTGACACTGAAGACGATATTTTCGGCCCCGAAACCTGATCCTTGCTAGTCTCGGCCGTGTACTTAGATGTGAAACCGTTTGAACACCGTGAATAGAATTGCTTTAGGTATTGGAATGGATGAACAATTGGACACCCGACAGGTGTGGATAGACAACGGCGTACTAGGATTGAGTAATCGACTATTTGCTCTCCCTTCGGCATGATATAGGGAAACTTACGTGATAACAAAGATATAAAGTATTAGGTATCTAAATAATCAACAAGGTTGTTCTCTTTGGTGACTGGATTTCGTTCATCAAAGTTCACTCCTAGTTCACTCCTTGTTTTTGGCAGCGTGTGGTAGATGACCAATGAGCTTCAACCTCTGGCCGAGAAAAACATAAAAATCCTGAAGACCTAAAAAGATATCGCTCATTATCGCTGATTGTTCTTACAAACCTCCCATCTTCTATAATCTGGCAGCTGGGGTAAGTGAAGCTCATGGCCTATCTCGGCCCATGTACATAATACAGGGTAGCTTTACCTGCTAAGTGCAGTGCTTAGCTTTGAGCTGACGTTACTTTAAAGCCCAACCTGCGCCAGATAAAGGGGTGACGCACAATATGCACCGGCAATGCTCCGCTTCTGGCGACCCAATCCACCTACGAACGAATTAACACATAGTGGATCATATTCTACACCCCAACGTTATACCGCAATCAGAGATTCTGGTTAATGAACTTGGTAGGGGGAAGGTACGGTACGTCGGATCGGTCCATACCTGCCTTACCAAGGTAACCCATTGATTTGCTCCTCAGACAAACGACGCACTGCGTCACTTCGCATCGCATCGCATCGCATCGCATTGTAGAGTCTTACTTCTAGCCAGCCCCTTCAATTCTCCATACTCAATTCAACAGAGGTTTCTTGCTGAAGAGACGTACTCGCGCGGTGCAACCGATCGAGCCGAATCAAGACCTTCGACATGGGGTTCCTGGGTGTCTACCGGGCTCTCTACGACTACGTGCCCCAAGCTGAGGGAGAGCTCGCAATAAAGGATGGAGACTTGCTCTTCATCCTTGATAAAAACGGCGACGATGGCTGGTGGAAGGCAAAGAAGAAGGCCGGCGCTGATGACGAGGAAGAGCCAACAGGCCTTATTCCTGGTAATTATGTCGAGGAGGTAAGTTGACGCCAAACAACCACAGCACCATCACAGCACGGGTACTAAAGCTTCATTTCTGAATTTAAAAGGCCCAGCCAGTAGACCATGCTAGAGCTCTATTCGATTACACGCGCCAGACGGACGAAGAATTGTCATTTCACGAGGATGCTACACTTGCTGTCTACGACACGTCGGACCCTGACTGGATCCTGACTGGCCTTGACGGCGAATATGGATTTGTCCCTTCCAACTACATCGAAATGGGCGCGCCTGCTGAGTCTGCTCAGCCGCCGCTGCCGTCTCCGCCGCCCGCGCTACCTTCAAGACCACCACAGGCTCCCTCAATCTCCCCCCCCGAACCCAGAGGTGGCATCTCCGGACCTACCGAATGACACAGCGCCTACTCCTTCGAACCCTGCTGCTGCTATCGCAGGCGTCATGCATGGCCGCTCAGTTTCTCAACAATCTCAGCAACCTGCGGCTCCTCGACAGCCCCCTCGTGCGTCTGTTACGTTTAGCGAACCCCCCGAAGTCGAGGACGAGCCCGTACGATCACCGACTCTGCCAGCCCGACCAAGGGTACCAGCGCCACCATCTCCAACTTATGACGAACCCCCCTCCCCTATACACACCCGTAGTTTGCAAGACCACAGGGACCCGGATCGTCGCCAAGATGTCGAGCGTACTCCTGGCGGCTTTCATATGTATAACATCAACGAGATGATTTCCATCATGGGCAAGAAGAAGAAGATGCCCACAACATTAGGAATTAATCTTTTAACAGGTATCATACTGGTTGCTCCAGAGCATGCTTCTGATGGACCTTCACAGGAATGGACCGCTGACCGCATGACACATTACTCGCGGGAGGGAAAACACGTTTTTATGGAACTTGTGCGCCCAAGCAAGAGCGTCGACTTCCACGCCGGAGCAAAGGACACAGCCGAGGAGATCGTTAGTATGTTGGGCGAATTGGCTGGAGCTGTACGTGCCGAAGGACTCCGTGAGGTGATCATGGCTGGGACACAAGGCAGCAGTGGCGGTGGCCAGAAAAAAGGCCAAGTCCTGTATGACTTCATGGCACAAGGTGACGACGAGGTAACTGTTGCTGTGGGAGACGAGGTGCTTGTTATCGACGATACGAAGAGCGAGGAGTGGTGGCAAGTTCGCCGGCTCAAGAATGGTAAAGAAGGAGTCGTCCCTAGCAGCTATATTGAGATCACTGGCTCTATCTCACTACCCTCGTCTAGCGGCATAAACTCGGCCAAGTCCCTCGTCGAACAAAACCGCCTCGAAGAGATCCGATTGACCAAGGAAGCCATGAAGGCCGGCAAAGAACCTCAGCAGGTAGGACCGGGAATGCCTCTCCCTGAACGAGGCAGTAGCCTCATGGCACGAGAAACTGGTAATAATTCGGGACAACAGCGGAGCCGTCGAGAAAATGGACGAAGTGATGGCGGCAGTCAAAGCCGATCAAAGTCTAGTAAGTTATCACTTCATCAGATTGCTCTTTTCACTTAGATGTATGCGATGGGACTTAGGGCATCTGCTGACATGCCTTTCATAGAACCTGACGCGTCCAAGGTGCGCACCTGGACAGACCGTTCCCGGTCTTTTAGTGTGGAAGCCCAATTTCTTGGTCTGAAGGACGGAAAGATTCACTTACATAAGATGAATGGTGTCAAGATTGCAGTTCCTATCACAAAAATGTCGCGCGAGGATCTCGAGTATGTTGAAAACTTCACAGGCATATCCCTTGAAGATGATAAGCCGTTGGCGGACGTCAAGAGAGCTCGGTCTGCCGAAAAGAAATCCCCTGAACGTAGTACTTCAGCAGGCGCAACGGTCGACAAGGATGCCAAGTCCGACTACGATTGGTTTCAGTTCTTCTTGTCTTGCGAGGTTGCAGTGGGGTTGTGTGAGCGCTACGCACAAGCCTTTATCAAGGATTCCATGGATGAGAGCGTGCTTCCTGATGTGGACGCCACCACTCTGAGAGCCCTTGGAATTCGCGAGGGTGATATCATCAAGGTCATGCGTACCTTGGATGCCAAATATGGCCGCAGCCGCGGTGGAAAGAGAGGAACCGCTGATGGAGTTGATGGTGAAGGGGGTTTATTCTCTGGACCCGGCGGTGCGCTACGAAACAACACCCGAAAGGGTCGACCCGCGCCAGCGGTCCAAACAAGTGATGTTGTTGATGCCAGTGCCTTTTCGCGAGGCGAGTCCTCCAAGACTGGGGAAAACGACAGCAGATCACCCCCGCCCACAAGTCCTACAAATAAGAGCCCCGAACCTCGTCAAGCATCGAGCTCTGGATTCGACGACGATGCTTGGGACGTGAAGCCTAGCAAGCAGCAATCGCCGCCTAAAGCTCAGCCTGCTGTTGAGTCTGTTCAGAAGCCTGCCCCTGAGCCTGCTCCTGTCTCACCTCCTCCCCCGGCCCTGACTGGCTCGATGCAAGAGTTATCGCTGCTCTCAACGCCTCTCGAACCCACCAGGGCTGAACCAGCACCCGCCCCGGCACCGGCGCCTGTCATCGCTGCTCAGCCAACCTCGACACCCGTATCGCAACCGTTGGGCGGCGCTACCCCCTCATTCTTTACATCTGTTGCTCAGGTTCGGCAACGTCCTACTCCCCCACAGGGGACTGCGAACCAGGGCTCTCTCGTCCCTCCACCACCTCAGCGACCACTTTCAGCGCCGCAATCAGCCCAGCCCAGCGGCTTTGCACCTCCCCCCATGATGCCGCAGATGACAGGTGCTCTGCAAGGCCAAGTTGCGCCTCCTGGCCAGAGCCTGAGCGAGATCACACAAGCCCGCCTGCAACAGCAATACACGGCTCAGATGCAGCAACAGCAAGCCCCTCAGCAAATGCAGCCCAATATGACTGGATTCCCAGGACAACAAGGCCCTGGCTTGATGTCTTTCCCCACTGGCGCAGGACAGTTCATGCAGCCCATGATGACTGGAATGCAGGGACCGAATCAGTTCGTCCCAATGCAGGCTCAATCCACAGGTTTTCAACCGCCCTTCCCCGCCACGCAGTCGATGTATGGAGTACCTACAGGAGGCATCAACAGCTACCTGCCTCCAGCTCTTGAACCCCAGCGAACAGGTATGCCAGGATTGCAGCCCCAAACTACTGGCATGACGAACATGGGTGGTATCGGTAGTATGAACAACGTGCAAGTCCCTCAGCCTCTGCAACCACAGCAGACTGGTCCACCTCCTCCGGTGCGATTTGGCGTGACAAATGAGACCAGGAAACTAGCGCCTCAGGCAACAGGGCGTAGGGCTAACCTGGCGCAAGCGAGTACGTTGAACCGATTTCGGCTGTATATGTATAATGCTAATGTTCTCTACAGCCCCCCAGAACCCCTTTGGTTTTTAATTCTTGAAAAGCTTGTTAAACTGGTCGTCATCACGCGCAGTTTCGTCTTGTTTGAAAATACTCTGGACATCTTTCTTCACATCCTGTATGTATATGCCGGCTTTGTCAGGTGAACCAACCTGGGAGTCAAGTGTGGAATAATAATAGTATATTTATGACTGTTCCTGGACAAGCCAGATCAGTCTCTTCTAATGTTCTCGTCTATAAGTCTATTCAATGTCGTAAAAGAACGTAAATCATTAACAAGGCCACGTCTCGTTGCAAACTGGCAACGTGTAATACAAAAAGGCAATAGAATCGGAGAAAAGTAAGGGGGCCACAGGGATAACATGATCAGACGGAAGAAAAGTATCGAGTGGTTCTTCCGTTCCATAGAGTTCTATTCTTGGTTTAAAGTTATTGAAACTCGAGAGCATACTTGTTTGGTAAGCAATAGGGGCAGTCTTGAATGTTTGCGAAGGCGAGCTCTCAGTCGTCGCAAATCCGACCAACCAGAAGCGCTTCCCGAACACGTCTAAGGATACGAGGCACCTAGACCTGCTGGCTTTCCGGACTCGATCAGGCCTTGCGGCGACGACCGCCAGTGGGCCTGGATAAACCTGTTGAGACGGAGGACAGATCAATCTCAGCCTCAGTCACTGGGCTCTCTTGAACCTTTTCCTCCGAATCAGCCGCAGGCACAAACCGCTTACGTACGGCGCGAATCATCATGAAGAACCAGTAAAAATTAAGACTGTTGAGCGTGACGTTGCTGGCCAAATAGGCTATGCCAATCCACAGGGGTACCGTGGAGTCTGGGTGCGCAAATGACATGGTTGGCAAATTGAGTGCCTTCATGTCGGGTTTAACATTGATGGCGGACCACACGTCGCGGTAAACACGGAAGGATGAATAAGTTCCGTAAATAAGCCGGCAGGAGAAGAATGTGAAAAGAAGCATGACACCGTTATATAGTTGCGCGCGCGTACCAGTCATGTTAATTTTATCCATAAACCAGTGAACATTGAGGAAAGGGGTGGATAACTCCCAGAGGATGAAGACACAGGCGTAGTGGTTGAGAAATGGACGCTGTTGAAGGCCGATTAGTAGAGATAGAGGGGGCATACCATCGTGGTTAACTTACGAAACCGAGTGAGTAGACAAGTAATGCGGCGATTGCGTGCGCCAAGGTTCCCAAGCCAAATACATCGAGGTTAATGCTGGTGACTACTAAATCCCAGAGGAAGTATCCAGCCGCAAGCGCTTGGATGAATCCAGCACCACCAGTATAACCCCAAATACGCTCCTCCCATTCCATGTTGCTCATCTCAGTATCGACGAACATTACCCATATAGCTAGGGTATTGATTAGGCAGCTCTGAACCATGGAAACGACGTGGGCGTCCCAGTTGAGCCGTCGCTTGCGAGGCAGTTTGGAGTAGTGCTCCGGGGCCAGAAGGTTTGAGATCCATGGCGATATAGGCCAGAAGATGACCGAGTATAACAACGCTGCGGCCAGAACTTCGTGTATGTGCAGCGGGAGAGTAGGCAGATCGAAATAGTCGGCCCAGGGTTGTGTCTTTTCTGACAGCCAGGGCGAAGGCTGCAAAGGAAATGGGTCTTTCATGCTGGCGGGATGAATTGGAGTTTTTGGAGTTACGAAACGGTTGGGGCTTGTGCTCGTGAGAACCCAGCAAGAAGATCCAGAAAGAAAGGGCTGGGAACAAAAGAATGCGGAGGAACAAAGACTTTAAATGAGCCGAGGCAAGGCGGCGTAACGAAAGGATACCTCAAGTAGGAAACTTGATATTCATTCGCCTGGTCACGTCTGTTGGGGAAGCTCACGTGGGAACAGCACGGGTAAGGGTCTGGATGGTCGCATTTTGATCTGTCTTTGGAGCTTAATCCGTTATTCGTACCCTGCCAGCGCAGTTCTGGCTTTCTGATAGGCTTAGGTTGGGTTATTGGCTGGACGTTGAGGCCTTAGGTAATACGATCTAACAGGGGCCGCCGAGTACCTGATGTTGGCAGTGCCATCATCCTCCCCCCACCAGATCTCCGTAGCCTAGGCCAGCTGCCACCTCACTCATTTAGAACACTAACTAGATCGTCCACGAGCATACAGTCACGGGCGTGTCTGTGCTGGAGCTTGGCAGATTGATACTTCGTTTGAATCCCATTTCTCCATTCTCATGGTCAGATTTGCAGTTGTTGCTGTCCTAATATACCCCCCCTTTTTTACAATCGACTGAAGCTAGATGATTTGACACCTCAAGTACATTATCTCGTGTCGCATCGTCTCGCACCAACCGCACACGACTATTCAGACCACCATGGCGGAAGCTCTAAGAGACCTGCTGGCACCCGATCAGGCGAACGACCCATCTGCCTTAGAGTACCTGGCCTATCTTGCCGAACAAGAATCTAGCTCCCTTCAATCATCCGAGCCTCAAGTCTTATCTCAGACCTCCCACTCCCTACTGCTTGCCGTACAAGCGCTTTCGAAGAGATCCCACAAACCCGTCGTTGAATCAGCCGCGAGCCATGCTTCGCTACGAACGTCCCTACCGACTCTGGCACAGCGAGCCTCAGACCTTGTCCAGGCAGTGCCCCGACTAGATGCGCAAGCAGAACACTTCTCGTCGGCTTTTGGCAAGGCCAGCGAGAGCAAGTTACTGGCGCGGAGAAAGCAGGCACTTCTTCTACTTCGAAACTCGGAACGTCTTGTTGATGTCATGGAAATGCCTCTCCTTCTTTCGTCCGCTGTCTCGACTGCGCCGGTCATTCATTCCTCTACGCTTGAGCTTTACGCGCACGTCCGACGACTTGCTTCCCTCTACCCAGACTCACCGCTTGTCACTTCGGTACTAGATGAGGCGGATGCTGCCATTAGGCAGATGGCTGCAGATCTCATTGGGACGCTCAAAGCACCCAATCTCAAGCTCGCCGCTGCCGTTCGAACGATGGGCTGGCTAAAACGAATCGTCCCGGATCTGGTGACTGATGCGTCAACTGAAGACGCACTCCCGGCCATCTTCTTGGTGTGCCGTTTGTCTACGCTCTTGACAACACTGGAAGCATTGGAACCTCTAAGAGACTTGGCAGATGAGGAACGACTTCGAAAGGATAAAGCTACCAGCACGTGGTCAGGCGGCCAGCAGACAGAGCGGTACCTGAAACGATTTATCGAGATATTTCGCGAACAGAGCTTTAACATCGTCTCTGTGTTTAAGAGCATAAATTCGAGCCTCGCATCGCACGGGAACGACGAAACTGATCCTTTGGGAGCCCTGCCGTCCCCAATGGCTGACTTTCCCCTACATATGGTAGAGATGCTTGTCGAAACGTTGCGAATCTATCTGCCAACCGTCAAAGACCAGACATCGAGGGAGAGCATTTTGACGCAGGTACTCTATTGCGCGGGCAGTCTGGGGAGGCTGGGGGCTGATTTCGGCATGCTTCTTGCTTCGATTGGTATAAATGAATGGGTTGAGCTTGTCAAACGCCACCGTCTTCTGGCTGGCCGTCTTGAGTCTGTGATAGGCGATTATCGGGGCAACCATGCCAATGGCGTTGGCGCGAACTGATCCATGTCTCCTACGGACTTGGGCCATTCTTTACCAACACGTGCAAGATGCATCAAAGCGGGGCCGATTCACGCAGCGGGGTCCAGGCTTTCAGTGTGATTTTATCTCGTCACGTCACCCATTCTATCTCCCCGACATGCCCGGTGGCTTAAGTCTGTGACTAGCCATGGGTATCTCAATTGCTGGTTCCCCGACTCAACACAATGGTGCTGTTGTGTCCTTACCAATGACCGAGCCCCGAACCTCTCGGCCAGCCAATTCAGGTATGCTTTCTTGGTCAATTCCACATAACGGAGTCTGCGTGGTTCAGCCTCCGTCAGCTCCATTCAATATTCGCCGTCTGACACAACTGAATAGCCCGGCATTTTATATCTGGCCTTGGTTCAGGCGTCACTTCAGCCGTTCTCCTACAACCTTTGGATCTCCTCAAAACGCGGGTACAGCAGTCTGGTAGTTCGTCATTAAGCGCTACCCTACGTGATTTGAGGCAATCCCAAAGCCTTGTAAAGTCACTATGGCGAGGTACCGTCCCTTCAGCGCTACGGACGGGTTTCGGCTCAGCTCTCTACTTCACGTCACTCAATGCGATTCGCCAGCATGCACACCAGACAGGTATTCTGGGTCGGCGGCTACAGACCCAGGGCCGCTCATCAGTCCTCCCCTCATTAACGAACTCGGGCAACCTTATCTCGGGCGCAGTTGCAAGAACGTTTGCTGGCTTTGTCCTTATGCCTCTCACCGTGATCAAGGTTCGCTTTGAATCCAGTCTATATTCTTATCCCTCCATCATGTCAGCTGCGAATGACATACGCCGTACTCAGGGCTGGCGTGGCTTCTTCTCTGGATTCGGTGCCACGGCGTTTCGGGATGCACCATATGCTGGCATGTACGTGCTATTCTATGAGATGCTGAAATCGCGCCTTGGATCACTGGCGTCTAAGCCGGTTGCATCAGGCGAAGGCCCAACCAGAATGCAAGCAACTCTGGCTAGCTCTGTCAACTTCACTTCCGCTATGTTTGCCGGTGCAGCATGCTCCATTGTTTCGAACCCATTTGATGCGGTCAAAACACGGATTCAATTACAGCCACTGGAATACAGGAATATATGGCACGCTTGGTATAAAATGGTAACACAGGAGGGTATCCGGTCACTATGGGATGGCTTGGCGTTGCGAATGAGCCGCAAGGCCATGAGTTCGGCATTGGCCTGGACCGTTTACGAGGAGCTGATTCGCCGAGCTGGAGCAAGGTAACTGTAAATCGCGTACAACAACTGTAACAACAACTCGTCTCAAATGATAAGAACTAGAGGGGCCACTTCTTGGCTGGTTTAATGGAAAAAGATCTCGCTCGCAACTTACATCCCATCACCCATTGATCCTAAGCCGGCCGCGCGCCAGCCAAATACATCAACAATCCTGGTGACTTACTCCTTCGGCGGCTATGCTTATCCTTGTCCTTCTTGCGAACCCATTCAAAGTCTGGCTCTTCTCTGCCGTGCCGCTTTTCCTCGACCATAAGCATCTTGGTGCGCTTCTCGCGGATCAGCTTTGTGTGCTTCCACAGTCGGTCTTGCTCCCATTCCGGAACCCAGCGTCGAATGAGTAGATAGTCAGGATCCTGGCAATAGAGTTAGCTCAGTACTATGCAATCAATGAAAGTTTCAGCAAAGATTGCTACATACAGTATCAAAGTCGAATTCGACACCGAATTCGCGCAACGACTCGATTGACAGATGTCGGCGGGACATGCGTGTATACGTTGGTCGAGCAACTTGGCCGGCAGGGGGTGGAGGAGGAATTGTGGCGATTTGGTTGACTGCGACAGGCATAGGGGCATAATGGTGAGCTGGACCAGCCATCGCGTGATGTGGTAGAGGCTGTGGGTGTTGAGGCTGTGCCTTCTTGATCTTTTCCTTCTTCAAGATGGCCTCGATGGTCTTATCATCGAGTCCTGACTTGGCGAGGTCTTGTTTCAAGCGGTCCTGGTATTCCCGGTCTTTGGCTTCTCTGTCGGCCTTTTCCTTTGCTATGCGATCCTTCTCTGCCTGCTTGTAACGCTCAACTGCTTCAGCTGCTTCTTTCTCCTTCTGGTCCTTGAGCTTCTTCTCCTTGGCAGCGCGCTCAAGCTCCCTTCTCTTGTAATCCTCGACAGCAGAATTTGCCTCTTTCTCGCGGCGCTGTCTCTCTTCTGTGGCGGCGTCTTCTTCTTTCAGGCGCCTCAACTCAATCTCCTTCTTGATGCGTTCTTCCTCATCAGCGCGCGCTTTACGGCCCTTTATCTTTTCGAGCTCGCGCTTGGCCTGCTTGAGCTCTTCTTCCTCCTTGAATTCCCTCAATCGACGGCGCTCTTCGTCATCGCGCGCATGAGCAAGATGCATCTTTTCAAGCTCCTTACGTGATTGTTCCGCCTCCCATTCCTCACGATATCCTTTGACAAGCTGTCGCTCATCCTTCTCGCGTTGCCGCTCGTCTCTCTCGCGCGAGCTAGCGAGTCGATTTTTCTCAAGATCTTTACGTGCTTGCTCAGCCTCCCACTCGTCACGGTATTGCTTGACAAGTCTTCGCTCCTCCTTCTCCCGTGCTGTTTTGAGGCGAAGATCTTCAAGCTCCTTGCGAGTTTTCTCAGCCTCCCATTCTTCTCGAGTCATATAAGAAGATGATCGAGATCGGGATGAGGACGACCGGGAGCGAGACCGAGAGCGCCGCCGCCGCGAAGACCGCGCAACTTGTTTGCGGCGAGTATCTTCATCGTCGGAGGAGAGGTCATTGTATATTTTGTTGTTGATAATTACAGGAACAGGGGCCGGGGGACTGCTGGCGCGACGCTCTCGAGTCCGAGACAGCTCACCAGTACGAGACCGAGACCGAGACCGAGAACGGTGCATGGTTGTGATGTTCAGGCGGTCAGCTCCAATGTAACTGGGCCCCGGAGGTGCATCGTAATAGTTTTGAGTACGTTGCGGGTTCGCAACGTACCGGATGCCAGGCGAAGGCCCACGCTTCTGGTAGCGGATGTCGTAGTCATCCTCATCATCGTAACTATAGCTACTTCGGCTCATCTTGGTAGATAACCAGGACCAAATGAGCAAGAAACAGCGATTCGGAGATGATGATATCGAACGTGATCGTATAGGCTGTGGCGCTGCTGGAAGACAACAGGCTGGAGTAGTCACCGGTTTGCAACAGAGGGAAGAGTCAGACGAGAGAGGGGACAAAGAGGAATGAGTGGCAGCGGTCCATGAATAAATAAGAAGGAACACAGCCCACAGAACATTTGGACCATCCGTCCCTCGGAGGGGACCGCGGTTCCGTGCCGACCTTAGCACTCCATGTTGGTTGTAGGGCTGGACTCTGGGAGGGGGCGGGGCGCTGAACTGAAACTTGGTGGGGGCTAAATTAATTACTGTCTGAATTGAACAAGGTCCCTTGTCCGTCCCGGTGTTTGCTCATAAATCGGTGATGCTGGTGAGGAATGAGGGTCGCACGACGCTGTCAGCTTAAGGTGGGTTGCAGCAGGCAAACGTCGGTGAGACCTTTGGAAGACAAAGAGATCGAAAGGAATGCCCCATCATGCTCCGGAATATACTACTGAGCTGCCATGATGATCGGTGCCTTGGTTATCGACAGCATCCCTAGTTGAAGCCAGGAGATTCGTCGCTTGGTTCAGCTATCGAAGTGACCCTCCTGATCGGGACTGGCGCCATGCTTCGCGTCTTACAGTCACAGCGACGATCTCGACCCAGACTAAAGGCAAGCCCACCACCGTAAGCAGAGTCTCGGCGGTCACATCGGCTTCTGTGTTGGTGTGCACATGGTCTGTTGAATGCGCGGCGCAGCTGTAGGGCTGGAAAGAAAGAGGCCTGGCGCCTGTTGAAACATAGGGATATTTCTATCGCACGTTTGAACGTCAATGATGACTGGACAGCGTTTAGAAGAACAACCCTCAGAAATAGAGGAAAGTCAAATTGATCGCGCGTATCATTCAGCGCTTAGTCTACTTGGCTCGGAGCATCTGCTCGATATGCTCGCGGCTATTCTTGTGTGTTGTTTCCAAATAAAGCAGACGCTGGCTCAGTTTGTCCACCTCTCCCTCCAGAGTCTGTGTCTGGCCCTCAAGCTTTTCGCGAAGTGAATCCACCGGGAGCGAGACGAACCTATAAAGAGGCGCAAAAACGGCCATGCGTTAGAGACCAAGCTTGGTTCGAGGACATGCGGGGTCGATGTGAAAAAAAACGAGGGGGATGGATAATTGAGCTTCGATAGGAGAGGCACTCACATCTTACCGACACCCTCGTAGACGACAGCGTCTTGAGGAAGACTGGCCATTTCGCTCAGTGTGAGCTTGACGAGACGTTGCTCTCGTTGTTTCGAAGTCATTTGCGTCCTGGCTAGGCCAATCTGCTGCTGGGCAACCAGCGCCTGGCTTTCGATCTCTCGCACCAGCTATATGCTGAGTGTCAGTTGGGCCGAGACCTAGTAAAATGCTGTTCCCTGAAGGAGGGCGGGAGAACTTGGGTTCCAAGAGAGGCCATACCTTCTGTAGCGCTTCGTTTGGAATGGACATTGTGCTGAGGTGTTGATTGAGTAAAGAGATGGGCGGCTGTAAGGTTACTAGGTAATAAAAAGCTAGATAGTTAAGAAATAGATATTTAAGTTAGATTAAAAGATATATATAGAATAAAGTTAATTATTAAATAAATAAAAAATTAAGGAAATTAAAATTTTAAAATTTTAAATAGAAAATTAATTAATTATATATTTATATAATATACACAATAAGTATACAGTATAGATAAGTGTATAATATAAAAATCCCTTATCTTATATTAATACTATTAGATTAATTAATTCTTAACTAAATAATATATTATAATCTACTAATAAGGCTTATATTCTTTTTATACTTTAGGCCTATTAGAAAGACCTAAAATTAAGTCTATAATAAGCTATATTTCTCTATAATATCTACTTCTATATTCTTTATTACCGATTTTAAGGCAGGCAAGCTTAGGATAATTATATCCCTAACTTATAGAAATTAACTAATTAAAAGGAATAGCTTATAGTTAAGTATATTCTAAATCTAGATTTATAAGGATTTCCCTTTTAGTATTATAATATTAAAGAAATAGTAAATTAACTGCTTATTAATTATAATATATTACTAGTTAATAAGTATTAAGCTATTAATTTTATTAAGCAGTAATTAAAGCTTAAAATATATTGTTTTTATAAATATAATTATTAAAAGGCTAAATATAAAGATTTAACTATTATTTATAATTAGTTTAGGCTTATAGAGAATATAATTATAAAATATAACATTTAATTAAATAATATTTAAAACTTTAATAAGACTGGCTTTATAATAGGCATAATATTAAGCAGTATAGTTATTATTAGCTTAAAAAGACATAAAAACTTAAAATTAATTTAGCCTAAAAACTAAAAATAAGTTACTATAATTTAAGTAATTAATATAAAAGGCTAAATAATTAATCTATATATAATAATTATAGGCTAATATTACCTTATTAATTAATATTAAAATAGTAACCTTTTAGGTATTTAAGCTATTACTATAATATTAAATAACTAAATAAATAATAAAATAGATATTAACTGGCTAAAGTATTTTAATTAATATATAACTAACTAATTAATTAAAGTCTATTATTTTTTAATCTTTAATAGCTATAAAAGTTATTAATCTATTAAATTCTAGCTATATTATAAGGTTAATAATATTATTATACTTTATATACCTCTTTATTCTTTATATCTATTATAGTTATTTAATATTAAGTACTTTAGGCTACTAAAAAAGGTATATAATTAAAAAATAAAGTAATTAATTAAATAGTCTATAACCTATATTTTTAAGACTAAATTCTTCCTAGCCTTTTATACTGCCTTTTAGTTAACTATAATTAAGTTAAATATTAAAGGGGGTTTTAAAGGAACTAGCTTTACTCTTTTTAATTTAAAAGTTATAATCTTAAAGCTTAATATATAGCTATAGACTTTAATACCTATTAAAAAAGTAACCTAATAAGCTTAAGCTTAGACTTTAAGGACCCTAAATATAGTCCTTAAAGCTAGATTACAGTTTAAATACCTTTATAATTAAATTAAAAGATATTATAGTAGCTCCTTAAAGTTAATCCTTAAAGCTTTTTAGTCTCTTATAAAGGCAATTATAAAGAATATATAAAAGACTGCCTTATTAAAGGCTAAGAATTAGAAGCTTTATAAGGTAAATAATATATTTAGCTAGTAATATAAAGTAAAAAGGGTATACTTATAGAATAAAGGAAGCTTACTTATATAAAAAGGTTAAGATTTAATTAATTAAATAGATATAAATATATAGGTATTAGCTAAATTATTAAGAAATAGTAGTTAAAAAAGATTAATTAGGTTAGGTATTTAGCAATATAGTATATACAGTAAGATTAAATATAATATAAAGACTTATTAAATAGTTCTAGAAGTATTTAGTAATAAATATAGTAATTAATTTTAATTAATTAGATAGTCTATTATATTTTTATTATAATATATCTTAAAAAGGTTAAGATTTTTATACTGTATACTTATCTATATTATATACTTATTATATATATTATATATATTTAATTAATAAAAGTTAATTTAATTTTCTTAAATTTTATTATTATTTTTTTTACTTTTTTTTTTTACTATTAGCCTTATAAGGCTATTAAGCTAGTAACTTTATATATAAAGTATTATAAACTAGCTTTAGTGCTTAATTTATTACTCTATATTTATCTTTTTACTTTTATAGTCTTAGACTATAACCAGCTTATTAATTTTATATAACTAAAAGGATATAGTATATATATTTAGCCTTAATAATTATATTATTAAGCCACTCTTTATATAAAGCTAAGCCTATTAATATACTTAAAAAAGCTACCTTTTCTATATTAAAAGGTAAGCCTTTTTTAAAGCCCTTTTTAGCTTTTTTAACTTAAATAGCTTTTTAATTAATTAAATTAAATAAATTTAATAATTTAGGCTAATTTAATTTATATAATTAATTAAGTTAATTAAAGTATAATTAAAAATAGCTATTTTAATTAAACTTAATAGGCTTTTTAATAAAAAGTTCTTTATAATAGCTATAGCTATTATATAAATCTTATAATATTTTTTACTTTTAGCCTAACTTAATATTAATTTAATTATTATAATAAAGTTATAATTAGTTATATAATAGCCTTAATTAGGTTTTAGGCTTTTATATAGTATTATATTAATAGCTATAATTAATATTAATAACTATAACTAATAGGTATAAAGAAAGTTAAGTTAGAGAATATACTTTATAATAGATTTAGCTTAATATTCTTTTAATTAAAGTAAAGAAAGAAGGCTAATATAGTTACTAAAAGACCTATAGGCAGTATTAATACTACTTAATTAAGGCAGTAATTATACTATTAAGGCAGATAAACTTTATAAAATTCTAACCTTTAAGATATAGGCTTACTATAAAGTCCTTATTATTTAAGCCTTTATATATAAAGTTAATAGCTTAATGGCCTTATAAGGCTAATAGTAAAGGGAAAAAAAAATAAACTAGCTTTTTAATTATAATTAAAAGGATATTAATATAAATATTATTAAATTTAAAAAAAGAAAAGAGATTTCTTAAAGAACTTTTTTTATATATTATTAGGTTTTAACTTAAATTTAAATTAAACCCTTAAGTTATATAGCCTTATAAAGGCTTAAATAAAGCCTAAATCTATAATATATTTCCTTACTTACCTTTCTTTTTCTCTATAAAGAGATTACTTTAGCCTTTTTATTTAAATATTAAAAATAATTTTAAAATATTAAAAGCTTTAGCCTAAAGTTTTATTTATTTTAATTTATAATATATAAAGACTTTAGTTTTAAGTTTTATTTAATTTAATTTTTAGATATTAAAAATTTAATTTAAAACTATATAAATTTTTTAATTATAAAATACTTAAATTTTAACTTAAAGCCTTATATAACTTTAATTATAGATTTTAAAATTTTAATTTAAATTTATATAAAATTATTATTTTATTTATTTAAACCTTTTATATTTATTAATTTAAATCCTTTATAGTTTATATATATCTTTAAGTTAATACTTTTTATATTTTTTTATTATAATTTACTTTATATAATTTAGGTTTTTTTTTTTTTTTTAAATTACTTTATTATAAATTTTATAAATTAATATTTTTTTTTTATTATATTTACCTTTATATTTTTATTTATATATATTTAGTTTTTATTTAATTTAAATATAGTTTTATTTTTATATTTCTATTAATAATCTTTTTAATGTTTATATTTTTATAACTTTTATTTTTTTATTTAATATATTTATTATTATTATTATTAAAAGTAATAATAATAATAATAATTTTTTTACTTTTTAAACTATAAGTAAACTATGGGTTATTATCTTTATAAAGGTAATAATAATAATAAAGACTTTATTTTATTTATTATCTTTCTTTTTTTCTATAAAAAGTATTTTAATTACTTAATAAATTATAGCTATTTTTTAAAGTATATCTTTAATAATATCTTTTTATATAAATATTATATTTAAATAAAGTCTTATTATAATTAATTATATAACCTTTTTATTATTAATTTAAATTTATATTATTTTTATTATAATATTATAGCTTTTATAAATAAGTATTAACATATTATTAAAAGATATAAGGCCTTTAAGAAATATATAGATATTTAGGCTAATTAAAAAAAAAAAGAAAGGCTAAAAAGCCTTAATTTTAAAGTCTTTTTATTACTTAATAATAATAACTTTATAGCTTCTTAAATATTAATTAAAACTATTAAACCTTTAATTATATTATATATATATATAATAACCTCTTTTATATTTTTAATTTTAGCTTTAATTTATATATTATAATATATTTATTATTTAATAATAGCCTTTTTTTTTACTTTTTTTAATATTAACAGTTATTAAACTAGCTTTAGCTTAATTATTATTAAAATATAAATATTAATTTTTATTTTTATTAAAATATAAAAGGACTTTTATATTAATTATAAAACTATTATTATATAAAATATTATCTTTATTTAGGCTTTTAATACTTTTAGTTAAATTATTAATTATTTATTTATTTATTTTATTATTTCTTTTTTTACCTTTTAGTTATTATTATTATAATAATAGCCTAAATAGTGCCTTAAAGAGATATAAACATAAATTCTTATCTTTTTTTTTTCTATTTTTAATTTTTACTTTAATTTTTTTATAATAAAAGTTTCTTTATAGTTTATTAAAGATTTCTTTTTTTTTTTTAAAAAAAAAAGCCTAATAATATTAATATTAATAGTTTTAATAGTAATAATAAAAAAAAAAATAATAATAAAAAAAAAGTAATAAAAGTAATACTTAATAATATTATATCTTTAGTTTTTATATATTTTAAGTAAATAAAGGCTAAATTTAATTTAAATTTAATTAAAGTTTTTAAAGTATATAATTACTTTTACTATTATTATTATACCTTTTATAGGCTATTATAAATTATTATATTACCTTATTTCCTTTTATATTCTATAAATATAACAGTATTTTTTATATTTTTTAATAGTTTTTAAGTAAAAGTTATTTTTTTTTTACTTAATAAATATATTTTTATTTTTATTTACTTTTTTTATATTTTTAGTTATTAATATTCTTTTTATTTTATATTTTTTTATTAATTTTGTTTTCTTTTTATAATATTAAAGTTAATTTAGGCTTTAATTTCTATAGTTTTTAAAATAGTAATAAGTCTATTACTATCTATTTAATAAGGTCTATATAAAAGATATTATATATCTTTTAAAAGATATAAAGTTTAATAATTAAAGGTAATAATATAGCCTTTATTTTATATTGAATTATTATTTAGTTAAGTTTTTTATATAATTAATTTATTTTAAAGTTTTAAAGGTTAAATTATATTATATCTTTAATATAAAAGTATTTTATTAATTATTAGTTTTTATTATATACTTTTTAATATTATTATTATATAAATATATAGGCTATTTAAATTACTTTAAGCCTATCTTTTAATTAAGCTATAAACTATATTACTCTTTTTCTATTAGAAGTCTTCCTTTTTAAAAAAATTAATAAGTTATTTAATAGTTTTTAGTTTATAACTATAAAGTAAGTAGTTTAAATTAAATCTTATTATTAATAATATTTTATTATTTAGAGATATTTATATTATAGTAAGATATAAAGGCTAATTAAATTAATAAAAGGCTATTAAAATATTATAATAAATAGATAATAGCTAGATAGGCATAATAGTATTATATTAACTAAAGCTTAAAAAAGCAGGATTTCTATCTAAAGGGTTTTTATAATAAACTTAAGGAGGTCTTAAGATTATATAATAAGAGGCCAGTTAGCTTTATTATTAAGGCATTATTATAATTATCTCTCCCTTTTTAGGTAGCTATCTTTAGCTAGATATAATTATAATAGAGTTATAAAGTTATTAATATCTCTCTATTTTATAACTACCTTTTATTAGCTTTTTATAATAAAGTTAAATATTATAGTAATAAAAGGTTATATTTATAGCATTCCTTTTATATAAACTATTAAACTATTCTCTATAGCCTTACTAAAATGCCCTTAAAAATATATATATATTAAGCCTATAAATTATAGGCTATACCCTTAATTCTTTAGGCTTTTATAGGCTTCTATTTCTACCTTACCTATAGGTATTTAATTCTCTCTTTAATTTAAGCTTCTCTCTCTCTTTTTCTTCTTTTTATTTTATATAACCTTATTAACTTATATACCTTTTATCTTTATTTTTTATTTATAGTTTATATCTCTTTTATTTTAATCTTTAATTAACCTTTTATTTTTTAACTTTACTTTAACTTCCTTATATTTCTTACTATAATATCTAATAGTAAATATATCTATTCCCTATTCCTTATAGCCTCTAGTTTTAAGCTATAGGTCCTTTATTATCTCTTTAGCTTTACTATATTTAAGAATATATATATTTATTATATTTATAAATACTATAATTAATTAATAATTACTTTTATAGACCTTAAGGTTATATAAGATTTATATTACTTTTATAATAATAAATATATTTTTATTAACCTTAATATCTTATACTATAAAAAGTATAATAAATATAAATATAGCTATTACTTATATATTTCTCTTTTATTACCTCTTATTACTAATTTAACTAACTTCTTTATAATCTTATAGCTATAATTAAAGGAGATTAAATAGATATCTATTATGCCTTTAACTTTATCTATAAGGCTATCCTTTTTATAGATAAAAAAAACTATTTTAAACTCTATTATAATATCTATATAAAACTTACCTATACTTTTTACTAATTATTAAAAGCCTTTCTATACTTAAAGTCTATTTATATTATTAACTTTTACTTTATTAATATTAAAAAGCTATTTATAAGTTCTTTTCTTTATCCCTTTTATTATATTAGCTAATAAAATTATAATATAAAAAGCTACTTTCTTATATATTTAAGCTATTATAATTTATTATTATATTTATATTAAAATATACCTATCTCCTTAAAGTAATATTAATAAAGAAATTTAAGCTATATTTAAGGATTTATAGGTTTTATACTTAAAGGAAAATAATAAAAAATATATAATTTAATAAGCTACTATTAATACTTTTTACTATTTTATATATTTAAGTCTTATTAATAATCTCTATAATAACTTTAATATTATTACCTAAATCCCTATTTTTAGCTTTATATTAAATTTAAACCCTTATTAATATCTTTAAGTATTTATTACTTTTATCTTTTTAATTTTTATTAAAATAAAGGCTATAACTTTTCCTTTTCCTTATTATTCTCTTTTTATATAGCCTTTTATTATATTTAATCCTGCCTTACTTATAGAGAGTTCTTAACCTTTTATTATAATAATTATATATCCCTTCTTAATCCCTTAAAAGTATAGTTAACCTCCTATTAATAACTTTAGCTCCTAAAGTATACTGCCTAAATATTTTAGTAATTTATATAAAGCTTATATTATAAAGGAAGATAAATTAACTTAAAGAATAGTTTTTTAATATTATAGTTATTACAGTCTTATTTAATAGTTTTAGGTTAAAATAAAAAGAGATTTACCTATAGTTTATAGTTACTTATTTTTTCTTAATAGCATTTTTATAACTTAAGCCTTTTAGCTTTAATTATAGCTCTTTTTTTAAATATCCTCTCTTCTTTAGGGTTATTTTTACTTATAACTTTAATTTTTTACCTTTTTACTTTATTTAAGACTTTTTTTATATAGTAATAACTTATAGGATATTCTTTATATTTATAGCAATAACTTATTAATTATATTTAGCTAGCTATTCTTTCTATTTTATAAGGTAATATAATTCTTTATATATCTCCTTTTTATTTTTAATTTATTTAACTTTCTATTAATTATTTTTTTCCTTAAGGTTTAGTATTAATAGGGAATTATTATCCTTTTAGTTATATATTTAATATACTTTAAAGAGGCTTATATAAAAGATATTATATATTCTTATATATTAATTTAATAAGGCTAGGTAATATACTTATAATTTAATATACTTAATAATCCTAAATAGGCTAATAAATCTTAAAGCTAGCTTTTTTTTTTTTCTTTTAAGCTTTAGGTTTTTAATTAAAAGTATAACTAATTATTTTTATTTAAAGTTTATTTTTTAATACTTTAAGTTAAAGTATTTAGCCTGCCTTTTAGTTATATTTTATTAATATATTATAAGCTTATCTTATAATTCTTATAGCTTTTAAATCCTATATTTAACTTTTAGGACTTCCCCCTTTAAGCTAATATCTTTAGCAGTAATATAGAATTTTAAGTTAAAATCTATAAAGGCCTTATTTAGGGTTATATTTATTATAGCATTAACCTTTAAGTTATAAATAAATTAGGCCATTTATAAAAGTTTTAGCTAAATATTTTAATTATCTTTAATAAAGTAATATAAGTAATATTTAAAAATTTAGTTTATTTTCTCTATTTATCTATCAGTTTAAAGGTAAAAAACTATTAATAGTTTTTATTTAATTTTTAAGTAGTAATATAATTCTAATTAAAATATACTTATAAATATAGAGCTTTTATTAGAGATAATACCCTTTAGGGCTTTAAACTATAATTTAATCTCCTTATAAAAAAGTTTTATTAATTTAAATATAATAATTTTAATAGAAATAGATAGAAATTATATAAACTTTATAAATCTATTAATTATTATTAAAATTATATTAACTTATTAACCTTTAAAGAGTACTAATAGCAGTCCTATAATAAAATCTATTAAGACCTCCTTAAAAAGGTATAATAAAATTAATAGGCTTTTAAGCTTTTTATAAAGTTAGTATTTCTTAAATACTATCTTTTAGTAAATATAATATATAAATATATACTATTTTATATTAGTTTTTAGGCCTTTTTAATAGAGTTTTCTTTAGATTAACTTTTAGGTTTTCTTAATACTAAAATACCTTATTAAAGGGTTATTATAATATAGTCTTAATATTTCCTTTTTAAGGTTAGGTTTTAGTAATATATAAAGCCTATTTTTAAAATAAAAAAGGTTATTTTTTACTTTTTACTTTTAAGATCTTTCTTTATAATTTACCTTAAATATTTTATCCTTTTAGCTAAATATTATTTTATCTCTTAATTATATTAATTTAATTATCTTAATTAAGGGCTTTAATATATTATTCTTTAAAGGTTTTTTTTAATATAAAGATTAATTTACTATTTTATTAAAAATTATTATAAATAATCTTAATATCTTTTAAAATTATATATTTAAATTAGATTTCTAGCCTATAATATTTATATTATTTAGTAATAAGGCTAGATTATTCTTAATACCTAAAGATATTTTATTTACCTTTAACTTACCTAAAGTTTAAAGTAGACTTATTTTCTTTATAAGCCTTTTATTTAACCTTTTCTTTAGCTTTTAACCTTTTATTATTACTTATATTTTAGCTATTTTATCCTTTAGGGATTTAATTAAATCTAACTTTTAGTATTTCTTTTTTTTAACTTCTAGAGGTCTTAAAAAGGTATTAATAGGATTTATAAATCCCTTTTTATATTTAATTATAAAGTTATAGGTTATTAAATATAAATACTATTATACTTATTTCCTATTTAGTTTAGTATTTTTTATAAATAATTAAAGATTTTAGTAATTACTTAAGACCTCTATTTATTTTAAGGAGCCTTTAAGGTAATACTATTAGTACTTAAATAACTTTATAATTACTATTATCTTTTAATTAAAGATACTATATCTTCTTTTAGAGTTATTAAACTTTTATAATTAAAAGGCTATTAGGTAGTATCTCTTTTTATTATTTAATTAAAAGAGGATTTTTACTATAATATAATTTAATATATCTATTTTAATATAAATATATCTTTTAAGATTAAAGTATTATAAAATTAAGGCCTTTTTAAACTTAATAATAAAGGCCTAAAATAACTATCTTTTTTAGTTATTTAATTTTATACTTTTTAGTTTTTTTTTATTTTAGCTTCTTTTTATAAAGGCTATAAAGAAAGTAATAACCTTAAAGTATTTATAGATAAACTGCCTATAGAAGTTATAGAATCCTAAAAATACCTAAATTTCTTTATAAATAGTAAATTTAAGCTATTTAAAGATAGTATAAATCCTTATTAGGTCTATTTTAATACCCTCTATAGTTAAGATAAAATTAAAGAATTTTATTTTATTTTAATAAAAAAAGCACTTTAAGGGTTTTATATATAATTTAATATCTTTTATTTATTTTAGGATTTATTTAAAGTATTTAATATATTTTTCTCTTATCTTTAAGAATATTAAGATATTATTTAAATAGATAATATAAATTATATTTATAAGACCCTAAAAGGCTTAATAAATATAATATTAAAATATAGTAAGTATATTAGCTAGTTTAAATAGCATTACTATATACTTAAAGTAACTATAATAAATTTAAAAGGCAGTTTTTTACTTATTCCCTTTTTAAATATAAATCTAATAATATATATCCTTAATATTAATTTTAAAGAAGTACTTTACCTTTTAAATATAATCTATAATCTTTAAGATTAAAGGTAAAAGGTAATAATTCTTAATAGTAATAGTATTTAAGCTATAATAATCTATATAGAGGTAAAGACCTCTATCTTTCTTAAGGATAAAAAAGATAGAGAATCTAATTAAACTTTTAAATAAATAAATTTATTTAGTTTTTAAGTTCTTTTAAATATACTCTTAAAGTTCTTTAAGTTCTATCTATAAAAAGGGGTAAATAGAGCTATATAGAGGTTCCTTCTTTTTAATTAAGTTAATAATATAATCTATCTTCTTAAAGTTAAGTATCTTTATTACCTTATTATAACTAAAGACCTTAATATAAGCTTTTAGTTTATAGAAAATGCCTTTAAGTTAATTAGGTTTTTAGAGTTTCTTACTAAAAAGTAAGTAAGGTGTAATGCTAGCCTGTAAGCTACTGTAACTAGGGGGTTATAGGGGGGGTTACGGCAGGTTATATAGTGTAAGTAATATAATACTAGCTAACAGATTAGCTATTATTGCCTTATCTTTTAGTCTAATGGATTAAAATACTGCCTAATTATTATAAAAATAATAGCTAGCTATAGGTTAGATACTATAGGATTAAGGGTTTAAATCCCGCCCTAGCTTATAAGACCTCTATATAGCTTATGCCTTTCTTAGCAGGTGCCTTTAGGCTATACCTATAGTTATATAAGTCTTAGGGGTTTGCATACTTATATTATTACCTAATTGCACCTATAGATTAACCGGGATGCCCTAAAATATAGTGGCTTGGCTATGCGGCATAGCGCGAGGACGCGCTATATAGAAGGGGGGATAATTATAATACTGGCCTATAAGCTACTATAACTAGGGGGTTATAGGGGGGTTACAGCAGGTTATATAGTGTAAGTAGTATAATACTAGCTAACAGATTAGCTATTATTGCCTTATCTTTTAGTCTAATAGATTAGAATGCTGCCTAATCGTTATATAAGGTTTTTTAATAATAGTAATAATAAAGATTTTAGCTTTATTATAGATTTTCTTTAAGAATTAATAAGGTTTAAGAAATTTAAGGCCTTTATAATGCCCTTTAAATTACTATTTTCTTATCTTAAAGTCTACTATAATTTAAAGGTCTTTTAGGGTAATAATAAAAAGAAGTATTAATTTATTTTAATCCTATTTATTAATATCTATTAAACTTTATATAGTTTTATATATTTATTTCTTGCAATTTATTAAAATTAAGGTTATTTTCTAGCATTCTATAGTTTATAATTAAGTATTATTTACTTTTTAAAGAGAAATATTAATATCTTTTAATTATTAAAATTCTTAAGATCTTATAAAGGTTTTACTAATAGTATCTATTTTTATATTATAATTAAGGTAAGCCTATACTTTAATAGTCTTATAGTCTTAAGCCTTTATTATAATTAAGATCCTCCTTTTAAAGTAGGTTTAAAGTCTATCTTAATTATAAATTAAGGTTATCTTAAAGGTATTAATTAGAAATTAACCTATATTTCTAATTATATTTAGTTTTTTAATCTCTTTATTTAATTTATCCTTTTAGGTTTAAGGTAATTTCTTAAATAATAACCTTTTTTATAATAATTATAGCATTCTATAAAACTTAAGTCTTTTTCTTTTTCTTTTAAGTTAATAATAAAAAAGTAATTCTAGTTATTTTTCTAGGGTTATTAATATAAGTATAATTTAGGCAGTTTTTAGGATTAATAAGGTTTCTTTTTAAATAATAAAAAATCTAATAGGTTTTCTATATATTTATTCTTTTAGTTTAAAGTATCTTAAAGTTATTATATTAATTAAATAAATTCTTTTTTAATTTTAAAGAGATTAATACCTCCCTAAAAGGCTATAATATTTTAAAAAGTAAATAAAAGTTTAATATAATATTAATAAACTCTTATAGCTATATTAAGCTTATAAAAGAGATAATCTTTAATAAAGATAAGATATTTATAGAAATCTTAAAGGAATTAGTTAGGTTATTATTAGGCATTTTTTAATTATATAATTATAAGTATTTAGTAATTCCTTCTATTTTTTATAAAAATAAAAGACTATTCCTTAAATACTTTTTAATCTCTTTTTAAATCTTCTCTTTTTTCTTCTATTTATTTATTTAAGTAGCCTAACTATATAAGCCTTATATTTAGTATTATATTATTATAGGCAAATAGGATATAACTCTTATTAATATAATATTATTTTTAGGCTTCCTTAAAGCTTTAGTTTATATTATTTAACTATTTATTTTATTTTTAAAAGATAATTAGGTATTTAAAGATAATAATATTTTTAACTTTTACTTCTCTATTATTACTAAAAGTAAAGCTATTTTTTACTTATTATTACCTTATTAAGGTATTATTATTTATTTATAGTAAGTCTTTAATATTAAAGTTAAATAGTTATATAAATAATTTATTTCTTTTTTAGGTTTTAGGGGGGTTTTATAATCTGCCTTTATTCTCTTTAAGGCATTATTTTAACTTATTTTATTATTATTAAAGGGTAAGCTTTTTTTCTAGCTACTTAATCCTAACTTCTAGGGCATTAATATATATAATATAAATAATATAATTAACTATATAGATTACTATTTAGAAAGATCTTTTATTACTATTTTAAGTAAAGTTACTGCTAATTTCTAGAGGATTTATTAATAGCTTATTAGGTTTTATATTAACTATAGTAATTCTTTATAGGTTTACTATTATATCTAAATAGCTTAAATTAAAGCTTTAAAATTATTATAGTAAATAGGTAATAGCTAGATAGGTATAATAGTATTATATTAACTAAAGCTTAAGGAAGTAAGATTTCTATTTAAGGGGTTTTTATAATAGAGTTAAGGGGGTCCTGAGATTATATAGTAAGAGGCCAGTTAGCCTTATTACTAGGGTGTTATTATATAAAAATTATAAAATTAATTATATCTTTTAGTTTATATATTTAATCTTTTTATTTATTTAAAGGTAATATACTATAAAAGGCTATTATTTTATTTTTATTAAATTATAAAGTATTTTTTAAAATTTATTTAATTAATTTAAGCTTTAATTAAATATTATATTTTTAGGGAATTTATAAAACCTTTATTAGTAATTTTTAAAGTATAATATATATATTTTAATTAAAATAAATACTATTATTTTAAGTTAAATAAATTTTAAAAGTTTATTTATAATAATTACAAAGAAAATAGGTTTACCTTTAGCCTAAATAGATAATTTTATTATAAAATTAATTAATAGTATTAATTAATACTTATTTAATATTAAAAGTTATTATAATAAACCTTAATATTATTACCTATTTTTATATACCTTATTATA
Organism: Fusarium fujikuroi IMI 58289; assembly: GCF_900079805.1. Lineage (NCBI taxonomy): Eukaryota > Fungi > Ascomycota > Sordariomycetes > Hypocreales > Nectriaceae > Fusarium > Fusarium fujikuroi. The sequence continues at coordinate 1,629,302 of NC_036622.1, read as the reverse complement.
GTAATAGTTTTTACAGAACTATTATATATTTTAAGATATTTTATTTTAATAATAGTTTTTATATAGGGTATAGAATATACTATTTCTTTTTAAGTAGTTTAATAGAGATAAGTTATATATTTATTAAATTATTATAGTTATTAACAGTTTTTAAATAAAAAGTTATATCTTTTTTCTATATAGTAGTATTTTTTAATAATTAATATTATAATTTTAGATTTATTTTTTAATTTTAGCTTTTTTAAGGAATTTCTAGTTTTTTTTTAGCTATAACTTAAAGTCTATAATTATAGGCTAAAAAGCTTACTATACTTAAGTCTTATAGCTCCTAAAGTATAGTATTCTAGAAGATTTTATTACTTATTAGTAGGGTTTAATCTCCTTTTAAATTAAATTTATTTTATATATCTATTTATTTTCTATCCTTTTTTAAATTAAATCTATTTTATATATTTATCTATTTTCTACCCTTTTTTAGGCTAAATCTATAGTTATATACTATTACTGCTAAAAGCTTTTTATTATAAATTATATAATTTTATTAAGTTAAAGTTAAAAGAGCTAAATAATAAGCTATTAAATATAAAATACCTTTTTTATTTTTTTATAAAAAATAACCTTTTAATACCTTTTAAAAGCTATTAGCTTTTATAATTATTTTCTTATTTAGCCTTTATTATATTAATATTAATTTTATTATAAAATACTTCTTTAATTATTTAAAAGCTATTACTTATTTTAGCTTTTATTAAAAAAAAAACTTCTTTCTTTATAAAATATTTAAAAAAAAGTAATTAAAGCAATAAATTCTTAAATAAAGTTATAATAAAAGTTAATAAACTTTAAAAAGCTTTAAATCCTTTATAAATATATAAAAGGTTTTTATAAATAAATAGCTTTAACTTTTTTAAAGTTAAGGTAAACCTTTACTTTTACCTTTATAATATATTTTAAATATTTAACTTTATTTATTATAAACTTATATTTTTTTAAGTTAAAATTAAGGCCTTTAACCTATAGCCTTTATAATATCTTTTTAACTTTTTATAAATAATTTTATTATAAGCCTATTAAGTAAATTAAAATATTATTAAAATATATTATTATATAATTACTTAAAGACATTTTTAATATTTTATTAATATAATATTAAAAAGTAATTAAAGTGCCTATTAGCGTAAATAATATAATAAACTATTTAAATAGCCTAAAGTATACTTAAAAGGCTATAAAATATTCTTTCTTTTTAACTATTTAAAGCTTATAAGATATAGCCTATATATTTAGCTTAATAAGCTATTTAACTTTTATTAAAAATTATAATATTTCCTTAATTAATAAAAATAGGTAATAGTTTTATTAAATAACTTTATTTAATACTTTATAATTTATATAGAAATATTAGCCTTTTTTTAAATTTTTAATTAAAAAGATTAATACTATAATTAAAAAAGAATTAATTTAAATCTATTTTTAATTTATAAACTTTATAACCTATTATTATATCTTTAATAGGTAATCTCTTAATATATTATATAATAATCTCTATAGAAACTTAAGGTCTAAACTATTAAGGTTTTTATATAATTTAATATAATAATCTGCCTTTTTCTTATAAAAAGGTAATAAATTAGCTTTTATAAAGTTAAAAAGATTATAAAACTTATATAGCTTTAATAATAAATATATTTAATTTTTATTTAGTTTAAAGCTATAATATCTTATTTATAAAGCCTATATCTTTAAGATATATATAATTTCCTAAAGGCTTATAATTATTAATAATTTTAACCTTTTACTTTATTTAAATTAATATTATAAGATATTAATAAATATTAAGCTAATTATAGCTATAATTATCTTTATATTTTACTATTTCTAGCTATAATTTATAATAAGCCTTTTTATTACTTTAATTATTAATTTCTATTAGTTAGTATAGATATATATATCTTTATATATTAATTAAAGTAAATTTAGAATTATATCTTTAATTAAGATAGAGATAATATAAAAAGATATTTAGTTCTTTTAGCTATTTATATTAATAACTATTTAGGCTATCTATATAATAAATACAGTAAATTCTTTAAAGATATATATTTTTCTTAATGCCTTTATTATAGTTTTTACTTTTTATTATTTTGATAATATAATTATCTTTAGTTTTAATTAATAAGTAATTCTTTTATTAATTACTTTATAGTAATTATAATCTATATTAACTTATATATTAAGAAATTTTAATAAGTTAAATAAAACTAAAATTAATAAAGATAATTTATTTTTAATTCTATTAATTTATTATTAATTTTCCTTATTTATTATTATAAATTTTTATATAGATTCTTTATATTCTGCCTTTAATCCTTATATAAGATTTATTATAGAGGTGTTTAGTTTTTTAATTTTTAGTTTTTTTATTTAGATTTTATATCTCTATTATTTATAATTAATTTATAAATATAGCAGTCCTTTTATTAAGAATATTAAAATTAATTTAAGTAATAACTTTAAGCTTAATAAGCCTAGCTTTTATAATAAAAGCACTATTTATTTTATTTTTATTTATTTAAAGTCTTTATAAAGACCTATTTAGCCTTTTAGTATATTTAATTTTAAGCCTGTATTAATTCTGCCTTTTATTTAATTATAGGCCTTGTTATAAAAGCTATATTAATATTATTTATCTTTAAGTTATTATTATTATCTTTTTATAGCAGTAAGAAAACAAATATATACCTTAAGTTAGCTTTTTAGAACTTTTCTTTTAGCTATTAAAACTTAATATTTATAGTAATAGTATAATATATTTTTATTACCTTTTTATAGTTATTTTAAGAAATATTTTAATTAATATTATAATTTTATATACTTTTATTTAACTTAATTTAACTTATTACTTCTTTATTAATATTACTTTATCTGCTTTTAAATATAAGGTTAATTAATTATATGCCTAAATATATATATTTAATTAATAGAGGTTAATTTTATTTTTACTAACTAATTTATATAAATAAAGTTTACCTAATTCCTTTAAACCTTTAGTCTAACCTTGCTATTACTTTATATTTATCCTTATATTAAAAGGAGTACCTCCTTTACTATAATGACCCTTTTAGCTATATTAAAAAGCCACTTTTTATATATATTTAAGCCTATAAAGGCAGTAAGGAAGGCTATCTAATTTAACTAAAAGGAATAACCTTCCCTTAAGTCTCTCTTTAGCTTTTTTAGATTTAATAGCTTATAATAGACTTAATTTAAATTAATTATATTAAAATAAGGCTAATAAATTATATAATTAATTAACTTAATTAATATATAATTAAAGATTACTATTTTAATTAGGTTAAATTAGTATTTTAATAAGAAGTTCTTTTTAATAGTAGTTACTATTATATAGATCTCTTTTAATTTATTTCTATTAGCTCTCTATAAGGCAGGCCTAATAGCTATATTAAGGTTATAGCTAGTTATATAGTAGGCCTAATTATATAGCTATAGGCTATTTTATATAGGTATTATATTAATAGCTATAATTAATATTAATAACTATAACTAATAGGTTAGGGAATATACTTTAAAAGTATAATAAACTTAGCTTAATATATTAATTTAAAATCTTTTAGCTAGAGTAAAGGAAAAAGGCTAATATAGCTACTAAAAGGTAAGTAGTATTAATACTACTTAATTAAAGCAGTAATTATACTATTAAAGTAAATAAACCTTATATAATTTTAACCTTTAAGATATAGGCCTACTATAAAGGCCTTATTATTTAAGCCATTATATATAAAGTTAATCGCTAAATAGCCTTATAAGGCTAATAGTAAGGAAAAAAAAAAAACTTTTATTTAATATATAATATAGATATATTAACCCCAGTTTAAACCACTACTTCTTTACTAATATCACTTTAACTGCAGCTCTTAGACGTAAGGTCAATTAGTCATATACCTAGGCATATGCATTCAATTAGTGAAGCTAGTCGTTATTAACTTCAGGTCAATTTGACTTTCGCCAACTAACTTACATAAAAGTCAACCCAATTCCTTCAAACCTTCACAGAACCCCGCTATTACCCTACATTCATCCCTTTACTTTTATAGTCTCAGACTATAACCAGCCTGTTAACCCCTATATAAGCAGGAGGAAGCTAAGCATACATTTAGCCTTAATAATTACATTCTATAGCTACTCTTTATAGCTAGCTAAGCCTAAAAAGGCAGCTAAAAAGGTAGCCTAATTAGTTATTAAGATCTTACCTTACCTTATAGCTTCTTTTAAGTCCTTTAATTATAATAGCTCTTTAGCTAGCTAATTTAGGGATATTATATAAAATAGGATATCTAGATCTATATAATTAATTATATTAATTAAAATATAGTTAAATATAGCTATTTTAATTAAATTAAATTAATTCCTTAATAAAAAGTTCTTTTTAATAGCTATAGCTATTATATAAAGCTTATAGTATTTATAGCCTATAGCTTTTATTAATACTAATTTAATTATATTAATAAGGTTATAATTAATTATATAATAGGCCTAATTGGCCTGTAGGCTATTATATATAGTAAGTATTATAATAGTGGCTATAATTAATATTAATAACTGTAATTAATAGGTTAGGGAATGCACTTATAAGTTTATACTTAATCTTTTAGTTAGGTAGGGTCTAACTGACCTTTAAGTGGAAATATAATAGACTTAGCCTGTCTTTTAGGTAGGGTAAAGGAAGAAGGCTAATATAGCTGCTAAGGGGCAGTATTAATACTGCTTAATTAAGGCAGTAATTATACTATTAAGGCAGATAAACCTTATATAATTTTAACCTTTAAGATATAGGCCTACTATAAGGGCCTTATTGTTTAAGCCTTTATATATAAAGTTAAAAGCTTAATAGCCTTATAAGGCTAATAGTAAGGAAAAAATAAAAAAAAAAATAGATATATTAATTTAATTTTTTTTTTTACTATTAGCCTTATAAGGCTATTAAGCTTCTAACTTTATATATAAAGGCTTAAATAATAAGGCCTTAATAGTAGGCCTATATCTTAAAGGTTAAAATCTTATAAGGTTTATTTACCTTAATAGCATAATTGCTGCCTTAATTAAGTAATATTAATACTGCCTTTAGGCTTTTTAGCAGCTATACTAGCCTTTTTCCTTTACCCTAATTAAAAGATAGGCTAAATCTATTATAAAGTATATTTCTTAACCTAACTTTCCCTTTATTAATTGCAGTTATTAATATTAATTATAATTACTAATATAATATTATATAAAAGCCTAAAACCTAATTAAGGCTATTATATAATTAACTATAATCTTATTACAGTAATTAAATTAATATTATATTAGGCTAAAAGTAAAGAATACTATAAGATTTATATAATAACTATAGCTATTATAAAGAACTTCTTATTAAAAAGCCTATTAAGCTTAATTAAAATAGCTATTTTTAATTATATCTTAATTAACTTAATTAATTAATTAAATTAAATTAATTTAAATTATTAAGTTTATTTAATTTAGCTAATTAAAAAGCTATTTAAATTAAAGAAGCTAGAAAGGGCTATTAAAAAAGGCTTACCTCTTAATATAAAAAAGGTAGCTTTCCTAATTATACTAATAGGCTTAGCTTTATATAAAGAGTGACTTAATAATATAATTATTAAGGCTAAATATATATACTATATCCTTTTATTTATATAAAATTAAAGATAAATATAAGGTAATAATAGGGTTTTATAAAGATTTAATATAATAATGCCCTGGTGATAAGGCTGACTGGCCTCCTACTATATGATTCTGGGACCCCTTTAAGTTTATTATAAAAACCCCTTAGATAGAAATCCTATTTCCTTAAGCTTTAATTAATATAATACTATTATACCTACCTAGCTATTACCTATCTACTATAATAATTTTAAAGCTTCTATTTAAGCTATTTAGGTATAATAGTAAACCTATAAAGAATTACTGCAGCTAGTATAGAACTTAATAAGCTATTAGTAAATCCTCTAGGAATTAGTAGCGATTTTACTTAAGATAGTAATAGAGAATCCTTTTAAATAGTAACCTATATAGTTAATTATATTACCTATACTATATATATTAGTGCCCTAGAAGTTAGGATTAAGTAGCTAAAAGAAGAGCTTATTCTTTAATAGCAATAAAATAAGTTAAAATAATGCCTTAAGGAGAATAAAGGCAGATTATAAAACCTCCCTAAAACCTAAAGAAGGAATAGATTATCTATATAACTATTTAACTTTAATGCTAAAGACTTACTATAAATAAGTAATAATACCTTAATAAGGCAATAATAAGCAGGAAATAGCTTTACTTTTAGTAGTAATAGAGAAATAAAAGTTAAGAATATTATTACTTTTAAATACCTAATTACCTTTTAAAAATAAAATAAATAGTTAGATAATATAGACTAGAGTTTTAAGGGAGCTTAAAAATAATATTATATTAATAAGAGCTATATTCTATTTACCTATAATAATATAGCATTAAATATAAGGCTTATATAGTTAAGTTATTTAAATAAATAAATAGAAAAAAGAAAAAAAGACTTAAAAGAGAGATTAAAAAGTATTTAAGGAATAATCTTTTACTTTTATAGAAAATAGGGGGAATTACTAGATATTTATAACTATATAACTAGAAAATGCCTAATAATAACCTAATTAATCCCCTTAAGATTTCTATAAGTATTTTATCTTTATTAAAGATTATCTTCCTTATAAGCTTAATATAGCTATAAGAGTTTATTAATATTATATTAAACTTTTATTTACTTTTTAAAATATTATAGCCTTTTAGGGAAATATTAATCTTTTTAAAATTAAGGAAGAATTTATTTAGTTAATATAATAATTTTAAGATACTTTAAACTAAAAGAATAAATATATAGGAAACCTACTAGATTTTTTATTACTTAAAAAGAAATCTTATTAATTTTAAGAATTACTTAAATTATATTTATATTAATAACCTTAAAAAAATAATTAGAATTATTTTTTTATTACTAACCTAAAAGAAAAAGAAAAAGACTTAAGTTCTATAGAATACTATAATTATTATAAGAAAGGTTACTATTTAAGAAATTGCCCTAAACCTAAAAGGATAAATTAGGTAAAGAGATTAAAAAACTAGATATAACTAAAGATATAGATTAATTTCTAGTTAATACCTTTAAGATAACCTTAATTTATAATTAAAATAGACTTTAAACCTGCTTTAAAAGGAAAATCTTAACTATAATAGAGGCTTAAGGCTATAAGACCGTTAAAGTATAGGCTTACCTTAATTATAGTATAGAAATAGATACTATTAGTAAAACCTTTATAAGATTTTAGGGATTCTAATAATTAAAAGATATTAATATCTCTTTTTAAAGAGTAAATAATACCTAATTAAGAATTATAGAATATTAAGAAATAATTTTAATTTTAATAGATTATTAAGAATAAATATATAAAACTATATAAAGCTTAATAGATATTAATAAATAAGATTAAGATAAATTAATATTTCTCTTTATTATTATCTTAAAAGACCTCTAAATTATAGCAGACTTTAAGATAAGGAAATAGTAATTTAAAGGGCACTATAGAGGCCTTAAATTCCTTAAACTTTACTAGTTCTTAAAGAAAACCTATAATAGAGTTAAGATCTTTATTATTACTATTATTAAGGAACTTTACTTACTTTTTAATAAAGAACTCTAGAAACCTAATTAATTTAAAGGTATTTTTTATAAACTAAAAGCTTATATTAAGGTCTTTAGCTATAATAAGGCAATAAAGATACCTAACTTTAAAAAGATAGATTATATTATTAATTTAGTTAAAAAGAAGGAGCCTTTATATAGCCCTATTTATCCCCTTTTATAGGCAGAACTTAAGGAACTTTAAGAGTATATCTAGAAGAACTTAAAAACTAAATAAATTTGCCTATTTAAGAGCCTAGCTAGATTTTCTATTCTTTTTATCCTTAAGAAGGATAGAGATCTCTGCCTCTATATAAATTACTATAGTTTAAATGCTATTACTATTAAGAATTATTACTTTTTATCTTTAATTTTAGAAATTATAGATTATATTTAAGAGATAAAGTACTTTTTTAAGATTAATATTAAAGATATATACTATTAGATTTATATTTAAAAAGGGGATAAATAAAAGACTGCCTTTTAAACCTATTATAATTACTTTAAGTATATAGTAATGCTATTTAGATTAGTTAATATACCTATTATATTTTAATATTATATCTATTAGGCCCTTTAGGGTCTTATAGATATAATCTATATTATCTATCTAGATAATATCTTAATATTCTTAAAGATAAAAGAAGAGTATATTAAGTACTTTAAATAAATCCTAAAATAGATAAAAGATACTAAATTATATATAAAACCCTTAAAATGCTCCTTTTATTAAGATAAAGTAAAGTTCTTTAGCTTTATCTTAACTATAAAGGGTATTAAGATAGACCTAATAAGGATTTATACTATCTTTAAATAGCCTAAACCTATTATTTATAGAGAAATTTAGGTATTTTTAGGATTTTATAACTTCTATAAGTAGTTTATCTATAAATACTTTAAGGTTACTACTTCCTTTATAGCCTTTATAAAAGAAAGCTAAAATAAAAAGAAACTAGAAAGTATAAGGTTAAATAACTAGAAAAGATAGTTATTTTAGGCCTTTATTATTAAGTTTAAAAAGGCCTTAGTCCTATAATATTTCAATCTTAAGAGATATATTTATATTAAGATAGATATATTAAATTATACTATAATAGGAATCCTCTTTTAACTAGATAATAAAGGGAAATATTACTTAATTGCCTTTTAGTTATAAAAGTTTAATAACTTTAAGAGAAAATATAATACCTTTAATTAGAAGATAATAGTAATTATAGAGTTATTTAAATACTGATAGTATTACTTTAAAGGCTTTTTAAAATAGGTAAAGGTCTTAAATAACTATTAAAATCTTTAATTATTTATAAAGAATACTAAACTAAATAGAAGATAAGTATAATAGTGCTTATATTTAATAATTTATAACTTTATAATTAAGTATAAAAAGGAATCTATAAATCTTATTAATGCCTCTTTAAGACCTTTAGAAGTTAAAAGAGAGAAATACTAAAAGCTAGACTTAATTAAATCCCTAAGAGATAAAATAGCTAAAGTATAATTAATAATAAGAGGTTAGAAGCTAAAGAAGAGGTTAAGTAAAAGGCTTATAGAAAGAGTAAGTTTACTTTAAACTTTAGGTAAGTTAGAGGCAGATAAGATATCTTTAAGTATTAAAGATAATCTAGCCTTATTATTAAGTAATATAAATATTATAGGCTAGAAACCTAATTTAAATATATAGTCTTAAGAGATATTAGAATTATTTATAGTAATTCCTAATAAGATAGTAAATTAATTCTTATATTAAGAAAAACCCCTAAAGGATAATATATTAAAGCCCTTAATTAAAATAATTAAACTAATATAATTAAAGGATAAGATAATATCTAGCTAAAAGTATAAAATATTTAAGGTAAATTATAAAAAAGGATTTTAAAAGTGAAAAATAAAAGATAACCTCCTTTATTTTAAGGATAGGCTTTATATACTACTAGAACCTAACTTTAAAAAGGAGATATTAGGACTATACTATAATAACCCTTTAGTAAGGCACTTTAGTATTAAGAGAACTTAAAAGCTAATTTAAAAGAAACTTTATTAAAAAGGCCTAAAAACTGATATAAAATAGTATATATTTATATATTATATTTACTAAAAGATAGTATTTAAGAGATATTAACCTTATAAAAAGCTTAAAAGCCTATTAATTTTATTATGCCTCTTTAAGGAGGTCTTAATGGATTTTATTATAAGACTGCTATTAGTACTCTTTAAAGGTTAATAAGTTAATGTAATTTTAATAATAGTTAATAGACTTATAAAGTTTATATAATTTCTATTTATTTTTATTAAAATTACTATATTTAAACTAGCTAAACTTTTCTATAAGGAGATTAAATTATAGTTTAAAGCCTTAAAGGGTATTATTTTTAATAAAGGCTTTATATTTATAAGTATATTTTAGTTAAAATTATATTACTACTTAAGAATTAAATAAAGACTATTAATAGCTTTTTACCTCTAAACTAATAAATAGATAGAAAAGATAAATTAAGTTCTTAGATATTACTTATATTACTTTATTAAAGATAATTAAAATATCTAGTTAAAACTCTTATAAATGGCCTAATTTACTTATAATTTAGAGGTTAGTACTATAATAAATATAACCCTAAATAGGGCCTTTATAGGTTTTAATTTAGAATTTTATATTACTATTAAGGATATTAGCTTAAAGGGGGGAGTCCTAGAAGTTAGATATAGGATTTAAAAGCTATAGGAACTATAGAATAAGCTTATAATATATTAATAAAATGTAATTAAAAGGCAGGCTAAGTACTTTAATTTAAAGTATTAAGAAATAAATTTTAAATAAAAATAACTAATTATACTTTTAATTAAAAACCTAAAGCTTAAAGGAAAGAAAAAGAAGCTAGCCTTAAGATTTATTAGCCTATTTAGGATTATTAAGTATATTAAATTATAAATATACTGCCTAGCCTTATTAAATTAATATATAAGAATATATAATATCTTTTATATAAGCCTCTTTAAAGTATATTAAGTATATAACTAAAAGGATAATAATTCCCTATTAATACTAGACCTTAAAGAAAAGGATAATTAATAGAAAGTTAAATAAATTAAGAATAAAAAGGAGATATATAAGGAATTATACTATTTTATAAAATAGAAAGGATAGCTAGCTAAATATAATTAATAGGTTATTACTATAAATATAAAGAATGCCTTATAAGTTATTACTATTTAAAAAAAGTCTTAAGTAAAGTAAAAGGGTAAGAAATTAAAGTTATAAGTAAGAATAACCTTAAAGAAAAGAGGATATTTAAGAAAAAAGCTATAATTAAAGTTAAAAGGCTTAAGCTATAAAAATACTATTAAGAAAAATAAGTAATTATAAACTATAGGTAAATTTCTTTTTATTTTAACTTAAAACTATTAAATAAAACTATAATAACTATAATACTAAAAAGCTATCCTTTAAGCTAATTTATTTTTCTCTATAATATAAGCTCTATATAAATTACTAAAATATTTAGATAGTACATTTTAGGAGCTAAAGTTATTAAAAGGAGGTTAACTATACTTTTAAGGGGTTAAAAAGGGATATATAACTATTACAATAAAAGGTTAAGAACTCTCTATAGGTAAGGCAGGTCTAAATATAATAAAAGGCTATATAGAGAGGGAATAGTAAAGAGAGGGTAAAGTTATAGCCTTTATTTTAGTAAAGATTAAAAAGGCAGATATAATAAATACCTAGAGATATTAATAAAAGTTTAAACTTAATATAAAGCTAAAAGTAGGGATTTAGATAATAATATTAAAGTTATTATAGAGGTTATTAGTAAGATTTAAATATATAAGATAGTAAAAAGTATTAATAATAGCCTGCTAGGCTATATATCCTTTATTATTTTCCTTTAAGTATAGGATTTATAAATCCTTAAATATAGCCTAGACCTTTTTATTAGTATTACTTTAAGAAGATAGATATATTTTAATATAAATATAGCAGTAAGTTATAATAGCTTAAGTATATAAAAAGGTAGTTTTTTATATTATAACTTTATTAATTAATATAATAAAAGAAATAAAAAAAAGAACTTATAAATAGTTTTTTAATACTAATAAAGTAAAAGTTAGTAATATAAATAGTCTTTAAGTATAGAAAGGCTTTTAATAATTAATAAAAGGTATAGGTAAGTTCTATATAGGTATTATAATAGAGTTTAAAATAGTTTTTCTTATTTATAAAAAGGATAGCCTTATAGATAAAGTTAAGGGTATAGTAAATATCTATTTAGTCTCCTTTAATTATAGCTATAAAACTATAAGGAAGTTAATTAAATTAATAATAAAAGGTAATAAAGGAGAAATATATAAGTAATAGCTATATTTATATTTATTATACTTCTTATAGTATAAGGCATTAAGGTTAATAAAAATATACTTAATATTATAGAAGTAATATAGATTCTATATAACCTTAAGGTCTATAAAAGTAGCTATTAATTAATTATAGTATTTATAAATATAATAAATATATATATTTTTAAATATAGTAAAGCTAGGGGGATAATAGAGAACCTATAGCTTAGAACTAAAGGCTATAGAGGATAGGGAATAGATATACTTACTATTAGATATTATAGCAATAAATATAGGGAAGTTAAAATAAAGTTAAAAAATAAAAGGTTAATTAAAGACTAAAATAAAAGAGATATAGGCTATAGATAAGAAGTAAGGATAAAAGGTATATAAGCTAATAAGGTTATATAAAATAAAGAGAAAAAGAAGAGAGAAAGAAGTTTAAATTAAAAAGAGGATTAAATACCTATAGATAAGGCAGAAATAGAAGCCTATAGAAGCCTAAGGAATTAAAGGTATAGCCTATAATTTACAGGCCTAATATATATATATTTTTAAGGGTATTTCAGTAAGGCTATAGGAAATAGTCTAATAGTTTATATAGGGGAAATGCTATAAATATAACCTTTTATCATAATAATATTTAACTTTACTATAAAAAGCTAATAAAAGGTAGCTATAAAATAGAGAGATATTAATAACTTTATAACTTTATTATAATTATATTTAGCTAAAAATAGCTACTTAAAAAGGGAGGGATAATTATAATAATACCTTAATAATAAGGCTAACTGGCCTCCTATTATATAATCCTAGGACCCTCTTAAGTCTATTATAAAAACCCTTTAGATAGAAATCCTATTTCTTTAAGCTTTAGTTAATATAATATTATTATGCCTACCTAGCTATTACTTATTTACTATAATATTTAAAGAAATTAGGTTAACTTTTATATAAGTTAGTTAGTAAAAGTAAAATTAACCTTTACTAATTAAATATATATGCCTAGATATATAACTAATTAACTTTATATTTAAGAGCTATAGATAAAGTAATATTAGTAAAAAAGCAGTAGGTTAAACTAGGGGTAAATTTATTAAGTAATTTAAATAATATAACTATATAATTAAAATAGCTATATTTAGTTTTAAATATAAATTCTTATTTATCTTTCTTTTAAATATAAATTTAATAATATATATCTTTAATATTAATCTTAAAGAAATACTTTATTCTTTAAATTTAATCTATAATCTTTAAAATTAAAGGTAAAAGGTTTTAATTTTTAATAGTAATTATATTTAAGCCTTAATAATTAATATAAAAGTAGAATTTTCTATTTTCTTTAATATAAATAAAATAGATAATTTAATAAGACTTTTAAAGAGGTAAATTTATCTATTTTTTAAATTCTTTTATATATACTTATAAAGTTCTTTTAGTTTAGCTTATAATAATAGATAACCCTTGTTTAACTTATTACTTCTTTATTAATATTCCTTTATCTGCTTTTAGATATAAGGTTAATTAGTTATATACCCCAGTATATATAATTAATTAGTAGATTTATTATTAACTTTAGGTTAATTTAGCTTTTATTAATTAACTTATATAAAAGTTAACCTAATTCCTTTAATTCTAACTTTAATAGAACCTTTAAACCCTATTATTACCTTGCATTTATCCTTATATTAGAAGCAGCACCCCCTTTACTGTGATGACCCTTTTAGTTACGTTAGAAAGCCACTCTTTTAGGCCTATAAAGGCAGTAAGGAATACAGCTTGGTCTGATTTAAGGGGATAACCTTCCCTTAAGACCCTCTTTAGGTCTTTTAGACTTAATAGCTTATAATTAACCTAAATTAAATTAATTAAATTAAAATAGCCTATATAATAAATTAACCTAATTAGGTTATAATTAAAGATCGTTATTTTAATAAGGTTAAATTAATACCTTAATAAGAAGTTCTTCTTAATAGTAATTACTATTATATAAATCTCTTTTAATTCTTTTTTATTAGCTTTCTATAAGGCAGGCCTAATAGCTATATTAAGGTTATAGCTAATTATATAGTAGGCCTAATTATATAACTATAGGCTATTTTATGTAGCAGGTATTATATTAGTGACTATAATTAATATTAGTAGCTATAATTAATAGGGAAAGTTAAGTTAGTAAATATACTTTATAATAAACTTAGCCTATTTTTTAGCTAAAGTAAAGAAAGAAGGCTAATATAGCTGCTAAAAGGCGGTATTAATACTGCTTAATTAAGGTAATAACTATACCACTAAAGTAAATAAACCTTATATAATTTTAACCTTAAAGATATAGGCCTATTAAAGGGGCCTTATTATTTAAGCCTTTATGTAGAAAGTTAATAGCTTAATAGCCTTATTAGGCTAATAGTAGGGAAAAAAAAATAATAATAATAATATTAAATTTATAAAGAAAATAATTTTTAATAGAAATAAAGTATTTAAAAAAAGTCTTAAAGGGACTATTTTAATTATTATTAAGTACTTTTAAGTTAAATTATAATAAAAATTTAATAATTATTTCTATTTTTTATAAAAATTAAAAATTATTTTTTAAAAGCTTTTTAATATCTTTTTAAAATTTCCTTTTAAATTTAAATTTATTTATTTAAATAGCTTAATTATATAATTATAATAGCATCTTAATATAGATAGTTAGCCTAGTCTTTAGGTTATATAATTTTAAGACCTTATAGAATCTCCTTAAAAAACCCCTTTTTAAGGAATCCTCTCTCTTTAAGCTTTAGTTAATATAAGATTATTATATCTATCTAGTTATTATTAATTTACTATAATAATTTTAAAGCTTCTATTTAAACTATTTAAATATAATAATTAATTCCTAAAAAACTATAATAATTAGCTTAAATTTAAATAAATTATTAATAATAATTCTAAAAGTTATTAATAATTCTATTTTAATTAGCTAAAGAGAACTATTTTAAATAATAATTTATTTTATTAAATAAATTATACTATTAACTTATATTACTGCCCTTAAGGTTTAAATTAAATAATTAGAAAAAAAGCTTATTTTAAAATAATAAATAAAAAAATTAAAATAATAAATTAAAGAGATTACTAAAAATTTCCTTAAAAACTAAAAAAAGAACTTTTAAGATATACCTTTAATTAATATTAATAATAAAGAATCTAATTAAACTAATAGTAATACTTTATTAAATTATTTTAAATATTATAAAAGCTTTTTTTTTTAATAATAAAAGAGAAGTAAAAGATAAAAATATAATAACCTTTAAATATTTAATTACTTTCTATAAAAGAGATAAATAGCTAAATAATATAGATTAAAGTTTTAAAGAAGTCTATAAGTAATACTATATTAATAAAAGTTAGATTCTTTTTATATATAATAATATAACCTTAAATACCTAATTTATATAATTAAGCTATTTAAATAAGTAAATTTAAGTTTAAAAAGAAACCTTAAAAAGAGATTAAAAAGCTTTTAAAGAATAATCTTTAATCTTTATAGAAAATAAAAAGAATTATTAAATTTTTATTATATTTTAACTTAAAAGTACTTAATAATAATTAAAATAATCTCTTTAAGATTTCTATAAATACCTTATTTTTATTAAAAATCACCTTTTTTATAAATTTAATATTATTATATAGATATATTAATACTATATAAAGCTATTTTTAATCCTTTAAGATATTATAGCCTTTTAAAGAGATATTAAATTACTTAAAATTAAAGAGAAATTAATATAATTTATATAAAAATTATAAGATATATTAAACTATAAAAATAAATATATAAAAAACTTTCTTAAAACCTAATTAATTAAAAAAAGCCTTATATATTAAAAGAAAGCTTAAAACTATATTTATTATAATACCTTTAAAATAATAACTTAAATTATAATTTAATTTAATAAATAAAAAATAAAAAAATAAAAATAAAAAGAGATTTCTCTTTTTAATAAAATACTTTAATTACTATAAGATAGAATATTACTTTAAAAACTACTTTAAATTTTATAAAATTAATTAAATTAAAAAATTAAAAAATCAATTTTAGTTAGAAATAAGAATTAATTTTTAATTAAAAACCTTATAAAAGATATTAATTATTATTTAAAATATTTTTAAATTTAATTTAAAAAAAAAATCTTTATTATAGTTAAAATATAGGGCTATAAAAGTATTATAATATAAATATATCTAGATTATAAAGTAGAAATTAATACTATTAATAAAACCTTTATTAAATCTTAAGGCTTTTAATAATTAAGAGATATAAAAAATCCTTTTATAAAGAGTTAATAATAATTAATTAAAGATAAAAAAGAAATAAAAGGTACCTTTTATTTAAATAAATTATTAAAAATAATCTAAAGATATAATTAAAAGTCTAGTAAATATTAAAAAAAAGGACTATAATAAATCTATCTTTTTTTTTTATAATTATCTTAAAAGACCTTTAAATTATAGCTTATTTTAAAATAAAGAAAT